>NC_143197.1:3969673-4274456 GCF_051530095.1 Phoenix dactylifera
GGTTCTGGCTCACGAGGTGGAACCTTATTGGCTCTTCTCATTTACAGAAGACCAAGCAATCTAACAAAAGTCAAGAACATGTTCCTCGTCGTCCTACAATGACAGGGCATTGGAGGTTGCTAGTGGAATAGAGGTCCTACTAGAGAAAGAATTAATAACTCGACACACACGCATGTGAAAGCGCCTTTTGCCCCCATATTCCAAAGTCTTTTGGTGGAGGGTGCATATATTCCAATTTGAGATGGAGGGGTTTCTTTTTTTAATACAAGAATAAAGATCTATTTGCCTAAGGGTGGAATTTTCCTTGGAAGCAGCATGTTAATAACAAATATCTTGTTAGTAAACCTTTTTTGCAGATATATCTCTATTATGTTGCCAAACCGTTGCTCTTTGATTTGTAATGTGTTGTTTAGTTTGCATGGATGCGATCTTTTATATGATTAGGTATATGTGCCAATAAATTAAGTTTTAGGGCAATAAGAAACATGGTGTTCTTTCAAACAAATGAATTCTTAAATGAATTGACCAATAGACCTAGAATTGTTAATTTTACATGTCCATGAAAAGTAGGGTATGTTAATCCTTTCATCTCCGCATTAGGTTTCTATCACTAGTATTATAAAATTTAACTTGATTGGCCACACTATCATGATAGGAAGCTAGTGTTTCTTTATTGATATCTTCCCTAAAGTCATAAAGTGGGTGATCATATACAGAGTAGGGTTGCAAGCTGACCAGGTTGGTTCAGAGATGAGTATAATCCAAATCTAATCCATAGTTGAAGGGGGTCAAAGAATTGCATCCAAACCAATCCAATTTTCTCGGGTTTAGATTAGATTGATATAACTTTATCTACCCAAAAAATTCTTGGGTTAAAGTCTAATAAAAAATAGTTTAAACATAAATCATAACAAACATATATAAATCGGTATATTATAAACATATTACACGATAAAATAATAGTAAACAATAATTAAATATTATCAACAATATATATATGAGATTTGACTAATTATCTTGATACATAATCATTAGTAACACATATTATGGATAAATTATGTAATAAAAGTAGATTTTTTTTTAAGGAGCATTTTGAAATATATAGGATACTGCTTTTGAAATGGTTCGGGTCAGTTTGGGTTCAGTTTAAGACTTTAAGGATCCAAACTTTATATATATATATATATATATGAAATGGGTCATTTTTTAAAATTCAAGCCTAATCCAAATAACTCAATTTGGGTTGCACTGAATTAATTTCAAATCGATTCTAGGTCCGAAACAAGTCAATTCAATCCACTTGCAAAGAAAATACGCTTTAGTCACTAAAGGATAGCGTACAAAATATGATCAGCTAAATTTTTTTATCACCTGTTAAATGAAACTAACAATAATGAGGTAATATGGTAGAAATTTTTCTATCTATAGTTTAGAGTACCCAAGGTGGGTTAAAGTCATGCTGCTATCATTGTCAATAATCTTGCATATAATATGGTGTTTCATAACTATTATTTCATCTTGACTTAATAAAGAAATATGAATAAAGTAACACTAGAAGCCAATTTTGAAATAGTTTAATAACTTAGAGTATCATTAAATTAATATGATTCTTTATACAATTTTCTCTAGGATTGCTGTGGTTAAAAGAAAGCACCATCTCAAAAAGGTCAAAAAAAAAAAAAAAAGAGGAAAGGAGAAAGAAAGGAAGAAGCCACCATATTAAAGTGCAACATTACCTGAATGATGTTTATAACTGAGATATCATAGTCTTTTTTTTAAAAAAAAAAAGAAGAGAAAAATGGGGGCCTAGAATGACATCCTATATTTGATGGGGACTAAGTAGCAAAAACTATTTTTCTTATTTTTCTTCCCAAATGCTCCTGTGCGTGAGGATTCCGTCAAGTAGGTCACAATATAGGATAGGTAAATAAAACTTTCTGTTCTTCCAACACTACGATATGGAATCTTTCGACGATCGTATTCCATTCAAAAGAAAAAATGTTTGACGATTATATGAAGAATGCACGCATTTCGGGGTCAAATCGGCCGTCTCCGGGTACCCCTTCCCTGCGTTCGAGGTCGTCGCGGAGTCCTCGCCGCCCTTCGCCGCCTCCTCCTCCCGCCCCTCCGCCTCCTCTGCCGAGTCGTTGCCATGGCCGACAAGCCCGACAAAGAGCCCCCCCAAGAAGAGCTCCGGCCGTGGGAGCCGCCCTTCGACCCCTCGAAGCCTTCCACCCCCATCTCCTACCCAATCACCAACCTCGATGCCCTCGAGTCCAGGTCCTACTTCGAATCTTTCCACTTCCCTTTCAACAAAGCCTCTGTCCCTCTCCCCTCCTCCGCGGCCGGGGTTTTGCCGGCGCGGCGGAGGCTTCTGGCTTGCCACGACTTCAAGGGCGGGTACCGGGACGACATCTGGGTCCAGGGCGGGGCTAACCCGGGCGCCTACGCCATATGGCACTGGCACCTCATGGACGTCTTCATCTACTTCTCCCACTACCTCGTCACGCTGCCGCCGCCGTGCTGGACAAACGCCGCCCACACCCACGGCGTAAAGGTACGATCTTTCCTGTGGTTTCCTTTCGAAATAGGGTTCTCTTCTCCTTCGACAAGGTGGTTGAGTAATCTTGGATTGGTGGATTTGTTGCGCTCTTTTATAGAGGGTCATTTAAATCTTTTGGATTGTGGGGTTTGATTAGGCGTCTATGTGATTTTCTTGTGTAGTTTGTTCGACTACGTTGGGAGCTGTAACATGTGACTGATGATGTTTTCTGAGTGATCGGACTACTTACATTTTTAAGAAATTATGAAGTAAAATCAATGGGAGTTTAATGCTGTATTCTTGGGTTGGTGATGCGTGGAGCCAACGAAAGAGTCTAGGATTACCAGGTCTTTACATAGATGAACTGTGTATATAAAAGAAACAACTGTGGTTTATATAATTGAACAGGAAAGCTTGCATGTCGATGTTTATTAATTTCATGTTTTCATCGATTATGGATATGAAGGTGTTGGGAACGTTCCTCACAGAATGGGATGAAGGCGCTGCGATTTGCAACACATTGCTTTCATCAAAAACATCTGCTCGAATGTATGCTGAGCGGTTGACAGAACTAGCTACAGCCTTGGGCTTTGATGGCTGGCTGGTAATTCACATTAATCCTTTATTTTTTGCCTTTCGTCCTCTAGTCCATTCACTTTCTTGCATCTGGTTGCGTTATTTGTTCGTTAATTCTGATTTCTTGAACTTTTTCGCATAACTAGAACTTAGATAATCATCATAAACTTGGGGGGCATGTATTAGTATGTCTTCTGTAATCCGGTCCTATGGAACTGTGTGATTGCCTGATAGGGGATTTGTTTGTTTGATTACTGTTTGGAGGCCTTTTCTTTAGAATCTTTTGAGAGCTGACATTGTAAAATGTTTTTAAGGTCAATATGGAAGTTAACTTGGACTTGCAGCAAATTGATAACTTGAAAGAGTTTATTCGTCACCTGTCTCAGACTATGCACTCCTCTGTCCCAGGATCCTTGGTCATATGGTGATAAAACATTTTTTTTTTGTTCTTTAACATTAGAACTTTGTTACTTCTCTTCAAGAATTGTACTATCATTTCATTTATTTGATTATGTAGGTATGATGCTGTGACCGTAGATGGTAAACTTGACTGGCAAGATCAGCTGAATGAAAAAAATAAACCTTTGTTTGATGTATGTGATGGTATTCTTGTAAATTATTCTTGGAAGGTTGGTAGCCTGTTCTCCATTTTCCCCCCTTTCCCCAATTCTCTGGAAATTGGATTTTCCTTTTCTATATAAATCTTGCATTTAGATCTTTCCAAATCTTGCAGGAAAAGTACCCTGAAGTTTCAGCTACTGTTGCTGGCAATCGAAGGTTTGATGTATATATGGGTATTGACATTTTTGGCAGAAATACATATGGTGGCGGGCAGTGGAATGTATGTTGCCTATCGCTTATGAGATTACCTGCTGGATTTCTTTAATTTCTCTTACTCAGAAGAAAAGGAAAAAACTGGTTGAAGTATAAAGAGATCTTTTAATGTAGTTGGAAAGGGGAGAACATGATACTACTGTTACTGCATCAATCATTAGGTTAAGAAGTTGCTACCACACAGTACTCTCCATGAGCTAGAATTGGCCCTCGAAACTGAAAAAAAACCTTATATTCCTTATGAATCATTCGCTGGATAACTCCATGCGAAGTTGCAACAAGATGTTGGAATACTCAAGTTGCAAAAAGTAGCTGCATATTTTTGTTGAGTTTCATATAGAAACACCTCCATGCTTCAATACTTTTTTTTCTGTGATGAATGTTGCAGTTCTGGTGTTTAAACATCTCATTCTAATCCTATAACTAGATATGACTCAGGAAGATAATGAAATAGGCTTTGGTGAAGTACTTTACTTGGCAGGCAATGTACCCTGTGCTATGCTTGCTGGCAAATGGCCCCAGCTTTAACATATAACCAAAGCCATAATCATGTACATTAGGAGGACCAAGGCACGCATCACAAGCAGCAGATTTATTGCTATAAGTACTGTGCTAGATTCTACTGAAGGATTTACTTTTTTCCTCCCTGTAATTGGCATTTTTTTTTTAACTATGGCTCACTGTATTAACTTATACCTTGCTTTTTTTAATCATCCCAGACAAATATTGCGCTTGATTTACTGAAGAATGATGACATTTCAGCTGCCATATTTGCTCCTGGATGGGTATATGAAACTGAACAACAACCTGACTTTCATACTGCACAAAATCGGTAACACATTGTTATTTGATTTTTGTAAAGTTGTAAATATTGTTTGTCGAGGTACCTGGTGACTATACCACTTGTACGAGAGATAGTCCTGTAGAGATTATAAGCTGTTCTTTAACTTCATGTGCCTGATTCTGTTTCCCGCTACCAGCTGCTTATAAGAAATCCCAAATAGTTTCAACTTGGATCATACTAGAAATCAAAAACATAAGCTACCTAGTTCTTGGAGTTACCTGCATAAATCATCTTTTCTTTCAAGTTATGGGATGCCTACACTCTAGGATTGTCCTCAAGCAGTTAAATGTAACCTGAATCAATTCCACAGAGGCTCAAAAGTTGATATGTGGGATGGGCAATATTGGGGGCCTGCGGATTGCTTGCTAAGTCACACATGATGGTGAAACGCACCCCTCCCAAGTGAAACAAAATAAATGCCACTTGTCTGCATGCTAAAACATATTAGTTTTGTAGAGCCATTGCTTGGAGGAGTGATTCTCTGACCCTCATGTGGGAAAGACAGGACCAGATCAAATAATAATAACATATTATCAACCTCCCTAGGTCTTAGAGAAAAAAGTGCTTGAGGGGTCATATGAGATTGGCCATGGAAGCAGGAAATTTGCAGTTTGGGGGATTGTTTGATAGTTCATGTGGACCAGAAATGCTTTAGACCTGTTAGATAAATCTAGTTTATGCTTTAGACAACTTGATAGTTTAGTATCAAGGTTTCCTCCAAGAAATATTGAGACTGTGTAGCTGTTAGAGGAACTTTTGGATACTTTATCATCAATTCTGTCATCAGGCTTACAATCACCCTAGTACACTTGGCCGATGATTGATGCATTAGTTTAGTTTGACATGGTAGATAATGACATTTACAAGACACCATGGACAGTCTGAAACATTTCATTGTTTTAACCAAATATCTGTATAATAAAAGAAACATAAATATTTTTCTATACTTTATATAATTAACTGAAGATAACAAATAGCAAACAAGCCATATCTAAGGCTGAAATCATGGAATTAAGCTTATTACATATATTATAGATAGCACAAATCAATTTATTCTATACTAATTGGAAGTTTGATCACATGAGTTATTGGAAGAATTACATTTGTTTACTTAACAGTGTTTGCTGTTACACTGTAGAGTCATACGAGTTATCTTGTTTTTTAATTATCATTATTAAGATGTGGATATTATTCAATCTAAATAGGTTACAAACTACTATTTTATTCTTTTTCATATCTATGTTTCGAATATCTTTCTTCACTCCATCAGTATGCCTTCATCCGTTAAGGTCCTTGAACTGAATTTGCAGGTGGTGGGGCCTTGTTGAGCAATCATGGGGTAGACTTCAAAGCTACCCAAAACTCCTGCCCTTCTACTCAAATTTTGATCTGGTGGGTACTCTGCTATTCATCTTATAATCTTATTTATCTTAGTGCCATAATTTTTTTTTGATCTGAATTACATATGCACTTATGTGATCTAGGTTGCAATTTTGTTTTAAATTTTGAATGTGTTATTTGTTGATATGAGCCATTATCCACTGACTAGAGAGTCCTTTCTTCTCTCCAAATCTCATGCAGAAATTTAGGCTATTGGATTTTTTTAAACAATATTAGGAGTTTTTGTTTCTTTTCTTTTAATTTTTCATGAAAAAAGGGTGTAGGCTTGATTCAGGGAGGCATATAAGAGTAGCTGATTTTTGTAATCTGTGAGAGCGCGTTTCTAAAGTTCAAAAGAAAATAAGTGGCTGAGCCGGTTAACATGGCTAGCACAGCCTATTTAAGAGAAGTGGTAGCTTTCAATTTTTTTAAGGGGAACAAGATAAAAGTGGAAAGCTATGACACATATCAAGGAGAAATAAATAAGAGAGGAAAAAATACATGATATTTCTGACACTTGCCTCTCAGCTTCTGGCTTTATGTGGGACCACATTCAGTGGCCAGGAATCAACTGTATTTTCTACTGTTATTAAGCTGAGCCCGCATTAATTCCCATCAAACATGTTTTTGTAGGTTTTTTTGGTTGACCACAAGCCTTTTAATCAAGGTTTCAGGTTTTGGCTGGAGAAACTGATTGGTTTCAGCTGGAATGGGTAACTGAGCATTGTTTTATTTCAATCAGTTTGGTTGTATCAACTGGTTTCAGTGGTTTCGACCAAATCTGATCATATATGTTAATATTTTATTATTCAGTGTTAAGTTGGGACCATTTCTTCATTTATTTGAGTATATTTGCATAAAATAGTGTGTCTTTTTTCTTTTCTTTTTGGGGTTATAAAAGGGGTACTGACTTGTCAATGATAATTCAAACCACTGAAGTCATATTCTTAAATTAAGCACTTTTTTTTTGCAATTTTTTTGCACATTGGAAGCATTGGGAGCTAATCTCAAGTAATTGAAGATTAAGCACAGGTTTTCAAAATTGATCGTATATCTTATAGGCATGTTGATGAGACATGTCTAACTGCAGTCTCTTTTTTTTGCACTTTATAGATTATAAATTTTTTGTTGATCCCTGGTGTGTGATATGATCATAATTGAAATGTTAGGTTTGTCCTCATATTAATTTTTTTGTGAATATTTTTCTTCTCTAAATATTTATGTTTTTAAGTGTTAGACACTTTAAATTGGTATGTAATATGATTCTTTAGCATTTTCATTGTTTTTAAGGTTGTTTTTATAATTTTAACAATTTCCATCTCTCAAAGCAAAAACACCAAAATTACATCTAGAAATTCCAAAAATACATCATATCTTATAATTACAACATATATGTTTTCTTTGTTGTTTTCTCCTTATATCTCGAATTCCTTTTTTCCCTAACTTTCTGGTTGGTACTGCAAAACTTAAGCAGAAACTACCAGAATCTCTGAAATTAAAACTTGGTGAGCTTGACTAAAACTGAGTTTTTGAAATCTTTTATATTAAAACTGGATGATATTAATGTCATTTTTATTGCTAAGCCCACAGATTTGGCATCTTTTACATTGTCCTTTGCTTATCTTCGACTTAATTTTTCCGTATATTTTCCAATATTTTATTGTTCTGGTATTTTGTTTTTTTTTTTAATTTCAATTTTCAATCATGCTTTGTCTTTTGCTGTCAGTGATGTATGTTGTCAATTGCTAGATAGTAATAGCAATACTATATTAAAATACTTATTTCTACTTCGTTGTTCTCCAGAATCTTTTTTGTTTATTTGATTGTTTGATTTTTTCCATAAAATATAATCTTATTAAATGCATCTTAAATCTGTTATTTTATTTCTGTTTACAGATTTCTTGATCTTGAATTTTCCATATCTCCAGGGTCACGGTTATCATTTTTCTATTGAAGGCCTACAGGTAGCTGATGATCCTTGGAATAACATTTCTTGCCAAGGTTTTCAGGTATCCAACAAATGATTGCTTACTATCATACTGTGCACTGTATTATCTTGTTGATTGTCATTGTAAATATGATTTATGCAATCTGAGAAATACTTTGAGCGTATTTAGTATTTGTATTTTTTGATGAAAATCTAATATTTATATTTCAGCACTCTACAACTTTTTTAGGGTTATTTACTGTTTAAAATTAATGTGTCTTAAAATACTATTGTTATATATGGTTTCTTTACTCAAATGTTTCTTTTCTGCCAATCAGCTTATTCCAGTTGAGTTCTTTTGAGGGTTGGGATATAATATATCTCTAATTTAGAACTAATTTATTAAGCACTGTGCATATTGTTTATCCTTCTTAATTAGTGAGTCATGCAATGTTTATAGTGAAACAGGAAGTATCTGATCTCCATTCTTTCTTTATTCAAAGGAAGTTGAAATCTTGCAACTTAGTGGATTAGTTGCATGATTAACTAATTATATTTTTTGTGGCAGCCCCTCATTCATAATTTTATGAATTCTCAAACTGATGTGCAAGCCTTCATCAAGTAAGTTCTAGTTCATTGTCTACTAGTGCAGATTTTATGCCTGAAACTTGAATCGCTCTGTATCTAATTCCTCACAGATTCTAAAATTGGCAAACTTTTATGTGCTTTCAAGCTACAGCAAGAGGAACTCTTGCAAGAATTTAGTTCATGCTTCAAACTCTTTATCTTCAAATTCTATCTTTAGATTCCTCTACAATTCAGCTTTTAATATTGCAGCATATTAGTTCTAGTTTTTTTCCTCTTTTGTCTTTTTTCATAGCTACAGATTTTCCATCCTGGTTTTCAGGCAGGCATGTGTAAAAGTGATCATCTCAAACATTATGGCTCATATATAGTTTGTTTTTGCATATTTATGTGATAGTTATATTAAGTAAGATTTTATTACACCATATGTGCATGTCGACATGCACCCATACAGTATTTGTCAGTATATATGGGTTTGCATATTACCCATATCATATATAAATAATACTTATAATATTCGCTTTACAGTATTTGTCTGGTTATGGCTTCAGATTTAACCCCCTTCTAATTAAGTTGTACTTGCACTTGGTAGTTTTAAGGATGCATCTTACAGTGGTGGAGGAAACATCACAGCAAAAGGAAGTCTTAAAGACAATACTTCTTTCTCAACAATGCTCTTTTGTGGAGAACTTCCTTTGGAAGACCTACCTGTGCACATTTTATATTCTGTAAGCAGCCTCCAGTTTTATTAGAACATACTAGTTGGTACTTCTACACCCATTACTAGAGTTCAACTTAAACTTTTCGATTGTGTGCCTTTTTTAAAATGTTTACTTAAAGAAACTACTATGGATTGAGACAGCTTTGTATTGACATATACTTGCATAACTTCTTTTTGTAGTTTTCCTTATGCATGAATGTACATATGCACATTTTCTGTGCCCTGATTTACCAAGTTTAACAATTGTCGGTTGAGAATTTATGAAAGCAAAAGGAAAAGGAGGAAATAAGAAGGTCCAGTTTTCACTCTACCCCCCCCCCCCCCCCCCCCCCCCCTCCTCTTCTCTTTTGAGAGAATCAGTTAGGGAATATCGAAACTAATTCAACGTGTTGGCATTTAAGGATAGGAGAGACATTCTTCCCAAATAAAGGCTGATGAATTTTATGTATAAATAGTTGTAATTACTGGAAACATTTATCAAATTCGATGTCCTACGATCATCAGATGGTCTCATTGATATGTGTGTAGCATTTTGTGTAGTTTTGTTTTTTATCATTCATGGTGGCTTGATAGTTATATATTTCTATTCTGCCAGTATCTAGATTGGCACCGTATTTTGTTAAAAAAATACTTCAAAGACACAGTGTTAGCAGTTAACAATCAGAAGCTACATGTGAACAGAATGGTAGAAGTGAAGCAACAGCATTGTTTTCTGATATGACATGATGCAGCCACTCTATTCTTGCTCTGTGACCTTCTAGATTTATTGACTTTTTATAAGACATTAGATTTCACTTAGTTGTTAAATTTGTTGTTGGCAGGTCTTGGCCCAATATAATTTGATAGTGGTTCTTAATGTTCTGTCTTATAAAATTTTTCTACTTACATTCAAAACATAGATTGTTTCGATGGAAAATTTGCATAAAACTTCTGAAGGCAACCTTTCAAACGTCAACAAGGCTATGCACAGGACTCTTTTGAAAAGCAAACCTTTAAAACCTATATGAATGTAGAAATTCAATATCTGATGTTAAATAATTGTGATAATTTTGGGCTCTGCCTAAACCCTAGACCATCTGAATGTCTCCTTTTGATTTGTGAAACTCTTGTTAAGTTACTCTAAGAAAATAATAGCCAAAATTAGCAGTCCAGTAATTTCATTGTCCTCAAAGCACATGGGGAATGGTTTTGATTCAAATTTTATATAATGACTGCTGAGATGTACCAAGAAAAAGCTACATGTCAATATACCAAGTTCCTTTCTGTAGTTAGTGTGATTCCTTCAAACTTTGTCCTTCACCACTTTGCAGGTTGATCTAATCTCAGTAAATATTTTGATATATTAAGCCCTTGTTGATTTTCTTTTCCTTATCATATAGTCAATCTGATGTGTATATTTTTTTCCTGCTCTACCAATGCAGGTTAAATTAATTGGGAATTCTATTCTGGGACTATGCCTTGAATTTTCTTCTGAAATTAATGGGAGGATATCCATTCTTATCATAAATGATACACAAACCTTTCCAACTGTGAACCATTTGACAAATAAATATGATGAAATCATTTGCTCACAAGTTAGAAAGACTAAGATGGAAGCTTTGGCTGATGCAGCATGGATTGTATATGAAGCTAGTGTCAAGATGAGTGGTTACACATTAACTGGTATCCATGTAGTTGGCTATAATATGAGAAGGCCTGGTGTGACTGAATCAGCTACTGTGGATAGCACAAAAATAGAAAATGAAACAGTAAGCACAGATGGATTTTCATCCTATTGTGCATCACTTGGTCACATCACTATTCGCACTTCTGAGCAGAACATGGAATTCCCACCAGCTGATTCATGGATCACTGATGGTCAGCACATTTCATGGACCTCACGCTCTCAAGGGACTAAAGATGTCAGCCTCAAAATTGCTTGGAAGCTGAAATCAGGGAGTACAACATCATTTATGAAGTACAGTATCTATGTTGAGAAAATAGCAGAGGAAGCTACTAGTGACAGGATCTACAAGGTTCCCAGTTATCTTGGGATTGCTAAAGTTGAAACCTTCTATGTGTCAGATCTTGATGTTCCTAGTGAAGTTACAAGTCTCAGGTTTATCATTCAGGTGTGCGGACTTGATGGGGCTTGTCAAAAACTTTGCGAGTCGCCAGCATTTGTGTTGGCTGTTGAAGGGCATTAAACTATGTTATTCACATGATTCCCCAGGATACTAATCGACTGGAAAGAGGAGGGATATGATATCATTTTTAACAGTCATAAAAGCTTCTACAATTATATGGATGTATTTTGAAGTAGCTTTTTAGTCATCGGGTAGCTCAAGTGAATGGAAATAAGTTGTTGATTTCCTCTTTTATTGAGATGGCCTGGTTGAAAAGTTAACCTGTGTTAGGTGAAATTTAAAGTATAACTCTATTGATACAAATGTCTCCTTTTCTGATGACAATTGGGTGGATAAGAGCTACAAATGTTAGCTTGGACATAGTCTGCTGTATCATTTTCTTGGGAAAATTTTGATTAGGTTTTCTGTAATTGCCTGAGCGGACAAGTGATTGCCAAATGGCTCCCTACATCAACAGATGCCGGCAAATGACTAGTTCTTGCGAGTGATTTGATGAAGACGAATGCTCCATCTAGGGATGTCAACAACTGCAGATGCTACCGTTCAACTTTAACCACATTGATTACTACTGATATAATTAACTTGATTCAATTGGTTCATGGACTCTTCAATAGAAGCAAATATTTCACACCATTCTTGCATGTTAAAATGTTGCAAGACTTCCAGATGAATATATAGCCCTCTATAGCTACCTGAGGGTGTAGATATTTCTCTATCTCGTTATGTGGTGAATTTGAGGTGGTGTAACAAAAACTAAATCATAGGGGGAAATAGTAGCTGTTGCTATGGCAATGGAAGCACCAAATGAACTTCATTAGATTTTGATCCTCTTCCAGCCCTAATCATGACAACCTTACTTCCTTTCCGTCATTAGTCAAAGAATTGTTTTAGAGAAGCCACAGCACAGAACCATACCATCCAACAAGACTAGAGCCATTAACATGCCCAACGAATGTGTGGATGTGTTATTGATCTATTGAAAAGATGAGTCAGCAGGCACCACTAGTTATTCTCACAATGGCTAGACGACTCGACTGCAGCTAAATCAATTCACTTTGGCTTATATGTTGCAAGATATCCAAACTCAATCTGAATCATCAAAAAATTGCCATAAAACATGATGGAATATTATAGCTTGTTGCTCCTTTTATTGATCTTGGTTTTTGGCATCATCTTCAAATGATTAGTGCCCCTGCAATCCCATAGTTTTCCTTCACATCTTTTTGGATTCCTCTTTGATTTAGCTTTGATTCTCTTTTTATATATAGTATAGGTTTTCATAGTGGTCATTAGTGCTGGTATCTGATGAAATCTATTCTTTAACTTCGGTAAAACTTAATCTCAAATTAGTTGGGTCAGCTACATGAGTTCTTTTCCTTCATTCCACCCGAATTAGGACTATAATTTCTGCAAGATGTTAAGATATCAAGCCATTCCTTACCACTTCGTCTTATTGATTTTCAATCATAAAACCTGCTAGAAATTCCAAAACCAATGGGCTTTTCGTACTCGCTTGCTTTCTCGGTAAACAATAGCCCTCTAACTTTGTCATTCTCTTTTATCTAAGTTGCTTAGCATTGCCTACCTGTTATCCGTCCAGCAAGAGCAAAATCAAAAGGAGTGAAGTAGATCATACCTGATGAGTACAGACACACCCAATAAAATCAAAAAACAAAATATTGCGAAGTGATAGGGGCAACTCCCCATCACCAACCCATAAGGTACTACCAAAGTGACTAGCTACATAAGCAGCCACCCAATTCGTAATCTCATTAGCTTCACGAAACACATGTTTGGCTTGAAAGGCCCTTCTATCTCCCACCATTGCCCAGATATCTTGGAGCAAAGGGTAGACGCAACTATTATTCCTTGGGCTTGTCTGGATCCAACTGATGATGGTAGCCGAGTCTCCCTCCACTATGATGGAACTAGCCCGTAAAACACACCGGACATGATGAAGGTCCGCCCAAGCGGCCCGCAACTCCACACCCGGAACCGATATATCGAAGAGTTGACTACCTTCTGCAGCCACACTCTGATTTGCAAAATTTTTTGCCATTGTTTCTCCTAACCTTTGTCTCCCTAAATTCATAGATTTGTAAGTAATTAAAAAAATGAGGATTGAAAAAACTGAAAGAATTCGAGTCATTCCGGCATGAGGCTCGTTTATGTAACGCATGCCTGTCTCTGAGTTGGTCACAAATGGTGGAAGAGGCATGCCAACCAAAGGTCAACCACAAACATGGTGTTGAGTGAAAAATGAGAAGAATTATAGAGCCAAGAGCTAATATTGCCTATATAAGAATTGTTTGTACTGAATCTGAGCAACATTGATATCATTCTCAGGAGAAAAACCATCATCAAAGAGAGATTGATGTTTTACCTCCAACATTGAAGGGATCTGCAGTACATAACGAGCAGTGGTGCTAATTTCACCATCTTAAATTCACCACATAACGACATTGATTTTCCATAGCTAATTAACTAATTTTTAGTTCTTTCCACCAGAAAAGATAATTATTCTGACACTAAAAAAAAAAAACATTCTAGATGATCAAGAAAGTAGGGATAATGACAACTTGAAGATGTACGAGTTGTGGTGCTCTTTATATGGACGGATGTGTGATACAAATGCTTTAAGCTCCTTCTCCATGACATCATGTTCATCTTTTGCAGCAGATCTTGCCTGTTATAGTTGATTCTCTTCATCTATGAGACAATCTTGGAGGTGCAATTTGATTTCATAAAGATGCATAAAGTTTCAAACTCATAATTAATTGTGTGATTGCACTCCTTGTAGGAAAGAATTTGTGAATAAGAAGAAGAGTATTGTTGGATGTAGAGCAAGTTGGCAATTCCATCCTTCTTACTGCAATAGAGCTTCTACATTCATGCAGTATTACTCTCTAAAAAAATCAGCAACAGACATCTATAAGAGACACAACTTTACAAGGCAAGTAGTACCAAAGGATACCTTGTCTCCCCAATTTACTTAATATTGTATACATGTCAATCAAAGTTAACAACATCTACATCATATAAGTTGTCATTTGCAAAACGCTACCATCTACAAGGACGTCAGCGAAGGAATTGCTGACTTCTTAGTGTTATAGAAAAATCCAAATGTATAATATTATTGCATGTCAGTTTATAAGTGTAAAGTTAACAATATAAATACTGTAGAGGATGTTAATTATAAAAATGCTACAACTCTTCTCAAGTCATCAATAAATTTGCCGGCTTTATCAGTTGTATGTAAGTATTAGGTATCAATTTCTGCTATGGTGGCTTATCCTAAAATTTTACATAAAAAAATATATAAATAATATATTTATATATAAATATCTACTGTTATTATGATAGTAATCATTGCCGAAATGGACGGAAAAAACTTTAATTTAAAGGATAGCTGATCAAAAACCTAGAAAATCTACTTACGTCAATCAGACGGTTGAAGTATCGATCCCAACGGACGAATCTCCAAGCTCCCATAAGTTTGGCACCGTAGGATTGGTGCTTCGTCTCCACCAATCCCGACCGCATACTGATAAGTCTGTCTCCCGTTTATTTCCTGCTCTCCTGTCTCTCTCTTTCTCTCTCTCTCGGCTCCGCTCCACTCGGATGCTCTCGGAGACCGCCGCAAAGAACCGCCTCGGAGATGCCGGCGCGATGCCGTATCGCTTTCTGGGCTCTCGCCGCATCGCTTCTGTGCTTCGAGCCGGTCCTTTCCCTCGCGGGAGGAGCGTGCGAGCTTAGCGTTCGACGCCGCAACCTTGTCTATAACTATAGCTTGGCGTCGTCCACCTCTAAACACCCCCACGGTGTTCTCAGCGAAGATGGGTACTTCTCCTCGCCCCTAAAGATCCCATTTTTTCATCGGACTATTTCTTTTTCTTGTAGATTTTTTCGTTTTCTTAGATGGAATTTGGATCGCATCCACGTTGGATTCCTTCTCTTCAACTGGGTTTTTTCAATTTAAATTATTTTCCCCTTTTTCTCAGAATTTTGGTGGGACTGGATGTGTAAAATAGAGGAATAAGTTCTTAAAAATTTGGCCTTGGAATTAGTAGGCGTTCGAAATCCACTGGGGAAATCTGGAAAAGGATGATTTTATACAACCATATTAAGTAAAAGATAAAAATTTGAGTTGATATTGCTTTTTGGGAGGCAATTATGAGGCCATTGAAATAATCGAGCTTCAATGTACCTTGCCTTCTAACTACTTCTTGAAACACGGGATTGTGAAACTTGTGCAGTATGCTTCGAACTTTAATTTTCTGTTGGCCTTTCTTGCAACAAAAGATTAGAAGAGCGATGCATTGCTGCTTGGTTTCCAAAGAAGATGGGACGTCGGATTAACATTCTGAACTATGACACCTTTTATGGAAATCTATACCTTAATTTTGTTTTTCAAAATTCTAGTTTTAAATTTATGTAGGGAAGATACTTGCATCAAAATCAACTTCAAAGTGGTAAAATTTCATTACTCATCACCTTGCTACTAAAAAATGCCACCCCATATTAGTTTATTCCTCTTATACTTTGTCTGTGTTTATTTTTCAGTCTCCAGTTGATAGCTTCTAGAATGTGAAACCTTGTTTTTTCCACCTTTCTTCTACTGCTTAGCATAACCAGTGGGCTTATTTTTTGGAATACTTACTTTTAATATGGGATTTATGCTACTTCAAAGAATGAATTTGTCTCTCTTTTTGAGTGTATGATCTTTAACTTCTCAATTTTAAAGCACAGCATAGTTGCATCTATATTTTCTGGGTCAGCACCACAGTTTTGTCCTGAAGAATGGAATAGCTGTCTAATTCTTTTAAATTTCCAGAATATTTCATTGTTCCACAACAAATATAATGCAGTTATATAACGTCGAGGTTGTGTTTTGTAGGTTTTACAAGGTAGCAGTAAATGAGACGTTGCTCTGGTTTCAGGTTGGCCTTGTCAGGTTACCTTCTTAGTATGAGCTTTCATATGTTCATGATTATTACATTGTGTACTTCTTTGCTAAAAGTAACAAGTGAATGTTTGAAATTTTTTGTCCACTTTAGATTACTTGACCATGATATTAACTTTCAAGGAGAGTAGTTCATGTATATCTCTGGGATGGTGTATTAGATAAACCACATTGCTTCAAATTGAACTCCTCAAGTTTGATGCTATTCAGGTCATTGATATTCAGCTCATCAATTTGTATGTGAACAGCTATGCGATCAGATGATATTCAACCACAATCCACCTAGATGTTTTGGTTGCCAGGTAATGGCTTCTGAGGGGGCTCTCACCACCTTCTTTAGGCCAGTTTTCTTTGCTTGGCTTTAATATCTTATTTCAATTAGAGCAACTGGATATTGCTATCTTAAAAAGTTTTAAGATGACAGTGTGAGCAATGCTGCTATTTATAATTCTGTGTTATTCATTGTGCTATTTGTCATCTTTCTTTTGTCCAATTGCTTTACTTAATACTGTTATCTTCTTATGGCCAACTTTGCTGATTCTTTCTTTATTGCCTGTAATAGGACTGTGGAGGTCCTTCACATTGTGGCATGAAGTGCAGTGCACTTGTGGCAAACAACATAGGAGGTAGGCTTCTTTTTTGTTGGGTATCTTGGAGCTAATTGCTGTAGCATTATGGGATTTTGTGTCAATGTCTAAAATGGTGGACTCTATCAAGCAAATTCTTATGACCATGCACATGAGTGCACGCGCGCGCGCACACACACACAGAGGTGCTGAGTACCCCAAGAAGCAAATTCTACTGATTCATTCTTCAAGGATCATCCATCAGTGTTCTGTCAACGTGGTTTACTAGCTTTCATGGGCATGTACCAGTTATGTGAGAAATGCTGTTGGGCAGTGTACAATGGTGAGAGTTGATAATGTGAACAAATTAGATGTTTTCTACATCTGGCAGAACGAGCCTTTTCTTGCAATAAATCAATCAAATAAGTTTATGATGGAAAAAAAACAACTAATGGTCAATGAAGAATAAATAAGGCCAACATGATTGTTGAGCCTATCTTATTTGTACCTGATTATCATGTCCTTGTTTTCCCTTTATTATATTCGAACTTCACTATAAGCTCCTCAATATTCACACCATTTATTTGATAAATCCTGCATCTGAATTTACTGGTTCTGTTTTTTTTTTTTAGATGATGTTTCAGTTAGCTTTATGATTGCTTTTAAAAGCACCATGATATAACTGAGCTTAACTGATAATGGTGGCTTATGCAGGTTATCATGTTTGCACAACTATTGGGGGGTTACCAAATCAGAATATTGCTCTCATTGGTAATATTAAGTACTCATGTTGCATGTATATACTTATACATCCATTCATGCATACATATATACATGCTTATTTTTGTTTCCATACATCACACAGTTATTTATCATATCACTTGAGTTGTTGAGTTTTCTATCAGTCAGATGGCTGCCAGGGTCATTACTTTTAATTACTAGAAGTTCTTTTTAATTTTAATATGATTTATCGACATGTGTAATTTCTTTGGTGCCTTCCACTATGAAGTGTCTAAACAACTACACATTATATTGATTTGGAAGAATCTTGTGTATTCTTTGAGTTGCCTGTTGAGTGAAATTTCTGAAAGATAACTGTAATAGAAGATGTCGGCGAATCTCATGGATCCTAAAAAATTGGAGTATGGATTCTTGCATAACATGGAGATATTGGAAATTAGTTTGTCTGCACAATTACCAATTTAGTCAAATCTATCCCATAGTGGAAAGTTTTAATGGATGCACTTGTTTTTCTCTTCGGTAGGAAGAAGTGATGTAATCACTCAGTTACAACCTCTCATAGTGAAACCCGAATGCATCTTTATAAATTTAGTACATAAAAAGCGCAGGCTGATTGCAGTATATGTCACTGTGTTGGCACCCTCATTATAGATAAAATGCTAAGGTTCCAACCATGAAATAATTGGACAAATCAATTGATAGCACCTCTTGATTTTACTTTGTGTTACTCTTTTAGTCTTATGTCCTATCTATTTTTCGGCACCTTTATTTTGCAACAATTTATACATTATATCTGAAGCTTCTCTACTGTGCTTCTGCCACAAAGTTTTCCTTTCCTCTCATTTAGTCGAACTTATCAACTTGTTATTATTAATAAAATCACTTGTCTGATTCTACTTTTGAGCTCCCTCCCTCCTTCTCTCTCTCTGTCTGTGAGAACGGCTAAATTTGAGCAAGTTTTTAACTTTTATTTAATTGCATTGACAGATGAAAATGATCCAGAAAGGGGTGTCATTATTAGGATGTCAGCTAATAGCCTGGAAAAGAATTGTTCACTTTCTGTTTCAGTTTTCTGTGATTCAGTTAAAACCCAAGTGAGTTGTTCCCTTCTTTGGCAGGCTTCTGCAAATATTCATATCTTATTCCTTACACCTCCATGTTCCCATTCCAGGTACCAAATTCACTGAACATATCAGGAAGCTGTGACTATGTAAGTGCAATTTTTTTTATTGTATCTAGGTAATATTTGTTGAGGAGAGAAGTTATCTATCCATGTGGTTTTTTCTATTGTTCATGATTATTAAGAAAATAAAGTGGGCAATATTTAGTCTTTGTCTGTTTCTCAAAAGGTGACTATTGTGAGAGAAAGAACAAAGTTCTTTTTACCCTTTCTGATTTGCAATGAAGTGGATATTCAAAGAGAAGATCATAGAAATACATCCCAAGTGTATTGTAGTAAAAGAAAAGTAATAAAATAAAGTGGGTAGAATATCCACTTATTTGCTCATTGTGAGATATAGTGAGTAAAAACCTCTTTACCCATTTAAAGGTCCATACCCTTCTGTTGGCTAGCAAGATGTCATTGCCCCCTTAGAACATAAATTCTTTCGGAAAATCAGTATGAACATTCTAAATAACTTTAAGAAGAATGGATCCTACGCAAGGTAGGCCGAACCGGACCGTTCAGGATGGATCCTACGCAAGGTAGGCCGAACCGGACCGTTCAGGATGGATCCTACACAAGGTAGGCCGAACCGGACCGAACCCCTGGTTCGGCCTGCACCGAGCCGACCCGGTGGGAAACCAGATCGGTTTGCCCATTAAAATCTGTTCCAGCCCTGAACCGACCGGAACCAGCCAAAAAAGCCCAGAACCGATTGGAAAATGCCGGAACCGGACCGAACCGGCCGGTTCCGTTCGAACTCGGTGCCAACAGACAATTTGCATTGAGTCGACCCGGTTCGGAACCAGGCACCCTTCCCCTTTGCTTCTTTTGTTAAGGAGGTATTAGGAATGCTTCGTTTAGCCTTAAGACGCTTAAACGACTTTTCCTTCCCTCAAATTTACGAAATCACACTGATTCAGCGCGATTGAAGGAAGATTCAAGCCTAAATAAGGTGTACTTTCTCTCTTCTATCTCATTTCCTCTATTTTTTGGGAAGGTTTGAAAAAATAGCTTGAAATTTGCAAAATAAAGGAAGATCATGTAAAATTTTTAATTTGGGCTTGATTTTATTATATGTTGTAGATCTATGGATGATCTACACGATGATAAAAATTTTTTTAATTTTCGAATTATATATAATTTTTAAAAATTAAAAATACACTTTTGGATTAAAAAATTTAAAAAATAAAAAAATAAAATTTTAAAAAAAAATGTAAAATCAGAAGCGTATTTAGGGGTATGCAAGCTATTCTCCAGCAAAATTTGGCGTCTATTCATTTAAGTTTTGATGCGATCATGCGCACAATGGCCTAAGTTTAAGTTTAAAAAAATGAGAAATAAATAGCTTTTGATGTATGCCCATGAGCCTAGAAAAATATATGTAGCATCCGTTATTGGGTTCTGCATGGATCCGAGCTGAAATTAATTTTTTAAAATATTTATATCTAAAAATAGTTTTTAAATTTAAAAATAATTAAAAACATATAATTAATCCTAAAAATAATTATTTGGATGGGCTGCTTTACAACCATTTTATCAGTCAATTTATCAGCCAGAAAACACCTCTTAGAGCCAAAGCTTCAGCGAGAGATCCGAGAATGCTTATAACTCTTACGTTCCTTATGGGATAAACATATAAGATTACAACGCTGTTTGGTTAGAGAGGTGGGCTGATGTGCTGTCTGACTATGCTAATGATTTAGATATCTATAAGAGGTATCACCACTCGACAAGATTTTAACTATTGATATGTATGTTGTACTTTAAATATATATAATTAATTATATTATATTATATTTTTTATTTCTACTTGATTTAAGGATATTTCATGTTGCTTCTTGCAGCATGCAACATCTCACTAATCATTTTATATTTTGTATCATTTTAAAAAAACAAGATGGATCATTTAGATTAAATCGGGATTATAGAAACTTAAAAAATATCAAAAATATCAATTGAGACTTAAAATCATTGAAAAATGAAAAAAGATTGATTACCAATTAATTGAACTTGAAAAACTCAAAAAAAAAATGAGTGTGCCGGTACAGAACCGGCATGCCCAAGCATACCGTGTGTTGATACGATACCAAATCGATACCGTATCAACCCATATGCCGGTATGGATTTCGGTATTGGTTTGGCGGATCTTGATCCTACGTATATATACTTTCTAGGATGCTTGTTCTTTTGATATTAATGCTTAGTTGCGGAGCTTTTTCTTAGTGAGATGGCTCAGATCTAGAGCCGATCCTGACTTTATGAAAAAAATCTGCAACATTTTTCTTTAGTAATGACAATATTACCAACAAAGAGGAAGTTTATATAAGGTTTAGGCATTTTTAAAGTTTTATTCACAAGCAACACGAGGATAGAGACTAGATCCATTTCACAGAATATGCTTTTTTTTTCAATGTTTTCCTTTTGCTTAATATAATCAACCATGTGATTGGTTAAACAGATCATCAAACAAAAGAAAGAAAAAGACGTTGGAAATGGTTATAACTTATATAACATATTTGCTTTGCAGGCTACAGTGCTTAGGCATCCATCCGGTTGTGCTAAAGTAATTTCTGTCAATGGAAATGGGCTGGGCTGGTTTGGTACCTTAATAATCATGTAGGTCTTTTGAGTATTATCCACTTTCAGTAAGCTTTATATTTCATAAGCGGTAGAACTACTCACCTAGCTTCCACCTATAGTTGCTTTAATCCGGCATCAGACAAATTCGATAAATGAGCTTTTGCAAAACCTCATTGACTAAATTGCTTTGCTTTTCCAGAATCTTATGCCTTGTAGGAGGTTACATTCTGATTGGCACCATTTACAGGTTTTTCTTCCTCGGAATTCATGGTGCAGAAGTATGGCTTTTTCTATCACTTCAAATATTGCGCTCTACTTATAATTTTACGTAGACTATTTATGCATAGAAACTGCTCTAGAAAAATAGATTCTGAACATGTCTTTCGCTAGGATGACTTGCCATGCAAATGCCTTCTGATTTGATTTATCTGCACAATTTTTCAATTTGCTTGATATACATTGATCATATGTTTATGGTTTGAAGTCAAGTGCTAGATAGTGACATGGTTATTCGAGCATGTACGCATCCATATCATTAGTTGCAAATGTACTAGTTTTATGACTTGACAAGAGAGCAAATTGTTCCATTTCAGTTGGAGGGCAAGAAAGAATACAAGACCTTCTAATTCTTATAAACATTGATAACATTTATTTAAAATGTTAGGTATTGATGTTCGCTGTGAAGAAGATATATTTTTTTTTAGTTGAGATTCTGGCACAAATGAGTCCACTCATGCTCAGATTATGGATGCATATGCCATCATCATATTGAAAAGCAGTTCATGTTGGTTTTCCTTCACGCACTTTAAAGTTTGAATAAGGATGTACGGTAAGAATGTCACATGCTGAAGGTTAGAATTTTAGCCTGAATACGATGTAGGCATATTGCCACATTGTAACTAATAGACACATGTTAGCTCTGTAAGACAAGGACCTTGTGACTTCATTCTCTTAATCTTGCTAATCCACCCTGCTGCTATTCTGCAGGTTGTCAAACTGGAAGCACAAAAATGTGCAAACAAAGACAAACAGGACAGTTATTGTCATAGAATCATTATACTATTGCATCTTCCGGTCTTCCGTGAATTTCATAGAGAAATATTCTTCATGCTGCAGTTCAATTTCCATTTTCCATGATTAAGTTTGCCCTCTTAACTTTGGGGGTTTGAAGTTCTAAAACCATGAGGTTCTCTTTTTTTGCTTGATGAAGAAAGGAAAAAATAAGAGCAGAGTTTCTGAAAAGGAAGTTCCAAATTGAAAAGCTCTGAGATGATGGGAAGCCAAAACTCATGGAACTTAAATTAGAAGTTTCAAAGTCCTTTCAACGTCATAAAATTTTGTGATTTCATGGAATATCTGGACACAGCATAAGATTTTGATCGATTTACTACATCAATTTCACTGTTATTGCATGAACTGGGCAATAGCCCAGTATTTGCACCCTCCTCCATGTAGAGGAGATTCACAATATGAGACCTGAGAACGATGTTTCCCCAAGTATTCAACACGAGCAATTTTCCTGGGTGGTTCCCCTCCCTTCCCTCGAGATAAGGGGGACAAGCATGTCCTGAAATGCAATGAATGTTACAGATTACTTCAAGCTGAGCAGTGATCATTATATGTTAGTCTCCTTGATATTATGTTGGTTTAATGTTAGTCTAATCAAATCTAACATTCTATCTTAATGCTAACTCTGGCGTCCATCTTAATGCAATTAATAGCTGGATGAAACTATATATCAAAACCAAATTTGATTTCTATAGCAGGATATAATAGGGATATTATTTTTCTCTCGTATTATCATTTCCTATAGATCTGTGCACATTTGTGCATAGTAATGCAAGATTTGATAGTTGTATGGTTGGTTTATAATGTTTGTTTTCCCTTTACTTCAGGCTATACCGAACGTGGAGCTTTGGTTCAGTTTGCCCCAAAGAGCAAGGGTGAGTTCTTATCATAATCTTATTTTTGTAATCTGAAGTACTCCTCCAGAGCAGCATATTGCATCGAGAGTACGGCATATAACTTTAATTAAAAAGGCTTGAAGCTGTTCAATTGTTTGTGGCTGTCATTCTGTCAGGATGTTTGTGAACAGGTTATCTGTAGTTTTCCTCTTGGTACATCTATGGTAGCAAGTCAGAATGAGAATTCCTGCGCAGATATTATGAGCACCAAAAATTAACTTTTTTATTTTCTTATGATACCCATATTTGGGAGATGTATCCAGGAGGCTCATGTCTAATTAACATGTTCTGGCAGTTGGGTGTTGTACATTGCAAGTGCCGTTGACTACTTTGTGGTTGCAAGTGTGCAGGCATTTATCTAGTTGAAATGTGATGCAACTGACCAATGTCTATTTGATTTTAACATTCTAATATATTTCACTCTGTTCTCCAGAGTATGCTTGGTTCCTTAGTAAGAAGATTCCGAGGACACACTAGAGATGGCCGAGGTTCTTATGCTCCTATGAACCACTGAAAAACACATTTGGCCAACTTTCTCATGGAGCTCTCTTGGTGGATTTACTCATCTACGCAAACAGCCAATTGAGAGATCAGCAATTTCTGCAATTGGAAGGAATGGCTTGGTATTTATTAGCAGGCTCACTTGCTATATTGAGGTGTGCCACAGAGGCTGTCATTGATAGTCGATATTTTTGTTTTTCTGTGTCGTTTTCTTGATTAGAGCGTTGATAGTATTTTTCTACCCTTATCTGACGTAGTGTTATCAGAAATGATGGGTGATTTTTTTTTTTTTGTTCTTTTAGTTGAACAGCTGATTTCTCAATTGCCGTGTATTTCTTCATGGCCATGTTTCTGCTTTAATTCGTTTCTTTGGAATTTAAATCTGCCCCTGCAAGTGGAATACCTTGTCTTGTTGGATCTCTTACATTAATCATGACTTCATGTTGGTACTTTGGATGAGATTCACCTTCATAGCTGGGCTGTGATGAGTCTCAAGAAGTTTCAAGCATAATGATTTTTAATTGGTGATAAAATTGATCTGAAGCCAAAGAGGGCCAAGAGGCACAGGACAGCTCCTGTGGGATATATATTTCTAACATCCCTATTTAAATGATTCACGAAAGTCATGTCCACTCTGATGCTCTTGTTGAATTATAAATTATAGTGATGCATTACAATGCATTATCCAAATTAATTAGGCCATCTTTATTGATCTCCTACAATTCGAAGGTAAACAATCATAAATTTTTTACATGCTGGATTTGACGAATTTCTTTTCTGTCTATGTTTTAATGCCTTCCGTATTACATTTTCTATCTCCATGGTAAAGAATCTTGAACTCTCTAATGGATGGGACTTTCTCAGGTATATGCTTTGCATGCTTGGTCCCACATGCTGATCCATAAAACTAACATGTCTTATCACTGTCTCCAACGATGTTCGGCGGAGATTGTTTAAACACTTAAAAAATTTCCTACAAAATATGTTAATTGTGTTCTTGTCTGATTCTCTGTTTATCTGTGCATTGAATTAAATGCCAAAATGCATCATTTTGGTTCTCTAAAACAACATTCCATTTCTATTCCATTTTTCTTTTCTGCATGTATAATTTTAGTGGCTATTAGTTCTTTAGTTTTGTAATAGTTATATCACAAATTCATGCTCAATCTCAATCAATTCTTATAAGTGAACACGTACAACCTAAACTCTAAATTGATGCGCACCAGTATTGCTTAGTTCTCCTCCCACTTTCCATCAATACTTCAGTCACTAACATGGCTTTGACATTGACTACTAGCCAGCTCTATATCCTCGCTTATTCTTCATCATTTTAAGTCAAAATATTTTAGACTTGATTCTGGGATATTCTTGTAGAATGTGCTTTGCCTTGTCGAAAAGCACAATACTAACAATATTCTCCAAGGTTGGTTTTTCACTAACCTGAATGATTCTCTGAATTGTTATCTGATAACTGAAATAATCAAGAACACTAAGAATACCATGTCTATTCCAATCACCCGCTCTTCATTATTTTCACAAATTATCAAGAAATACTCCTTCATTGGAAATTACTATTATGTTAATGGTGATAATATTTCTGTTTATAGAGAACTTGGTAATAGTTCTCCCTCTGAATTCTTTCCAAAATCTTGGCAAGTTCTTGCGACTATTATGAACCACAAGAGAACCCTTGCGCTTGACAGCTTTTTTTTGATGCTTCAATTTTGACCTTGATTCTGACAAGAGAGAAAACTCAACTACAGCAACCTATAAAACAAGACTGCTGAAATAATGTCGACACCTCTGATGGAGGAACAGACAAGGGAATAATATCAAGTTATCAACAGAGAAAAAGTTGTGGAGAGGAAGAGGAGAGAGAGAGAGAGAGAGAGAGAGAGAGAGAGAGAGAGAGAGAGGCGTGGGAGTCTGTTCTTCTTCTACTCGGAAGGAGTCGTCATCAATCCTTCAGCAATCCAATGCGAGGCGTGGGTTCGAGTGTATTGCCGTGCAAACGGAAGAAAGGTGGCGACTGGCGAGATGATGACCTCCTCTGAAACATTTTGTTTCGGAACGTGTGGAGGGCACGGGTTTTGGGGCGCGCAACCACATCCCTGGGCCAAGATTTTATCTCCACTCACCGTTGGGAGATGCATAGTGCCAGAGAGAGAGACTGGCACAGTGGCTGGGATTTGGATTGGAAGAGAAAACGGACAAGAGAAAAGAGATCGAGCTTTCTTGACTACTTTTAATGGTTGTCGCGTTTCAAGTGGGAAGTGAGAAGTGGGACGTCGGAATAAGTGGCCATTCCGAGAAACGGAAGGGATCTTCTCACTGATATGCTGCCATTATCAAGGCCCATGTCTTTTTTAGGACACATACGAAGATGTGCATCAGAAATGGAAACGGTCCTAATTAGAAGACATGTTGATGGTCATGATATGAACCACTCTTTATCCAATCTCACCAAATGTAGACTCTATATGGTACGTTTTAATCAACTATATATCTGCTTGTCTATTATTACTGGTGTAATTAGTGGATGAAATTAAACTGCTTGCATGTGGCGTAAAAGCTTAGTAAAAATCGTCCAAGATGGTTTGGAAAGCGGACTAAATTTATACATGTACATGTATGTGCGTCGCATACATATCGGTAGAGCAATTTGTTTGTCCGGCTGTAACGTACCATGTCTCTCTTATGTTTGCAGTCGAACCTACTAAAGCTCAAGAACAAGGTTATGGGATACATGCCTCCTAATTAAAAACCATCGGAAATGAGTTCATAATCAATACTCTATGATGTCATGGGCTCATATATTTGTGTAATATGTGTGGCCTTATCTAAAAAGACTAGCTAGAAGGTATTATTTGGATTTTTTGATCCCATATAAGTATCAAATATCTATCCAGCAAATAACCAATATGAGATTAAACATACGCCCGCACAGATTCTCACATACTTCTCCATTTAAGTCATGATATTCTCGTCGGACTAAAAGTTCAAACTTATTCTAATTACAAGTACCACGATCGGTTTGTGGTCAATCCCAATGAATTTGTGCTGTAGTATTCCATAGTTAATATAAATTATGAGCCAGGCCTACTCTGATACTATTTATAATAATTTAAGGTTTCATATAAAAAAATTAATCAAAAAAATATTATTTAGATTTTTTGATTGTGTATTCAAAATCTATTCAATAAATAATTAACATAGAACTAAATAAATATATGTTTGTATGGTCCTCACAATGCGTCTCCTTTCGGGCTCGTTTGGTTCGCGGGAAAAGAAGGGGGGAAAGTGTGGTCAACGGGAAAGTAATGAGATGCCTCTTGTTTGGTTGGAGTTTTCAAAGGAGAGAGAAGGGAAAGTTGTATTCCCATGGGAATGTGATTCCCACATTTCATGGGAAAGTCTTTCCCATGAGAAACATGGGAAAGTTACTTTCCCATGAGGCGGGAATCACTTCATTTTTACTTTTTCCCAAAAAGTCCCTTCAGTATTAAAGAAGCATTAAAGAGGCATTAAAAACCTAATTTTTATTAAGGGCATAATAGGAATTATATATAACTTTCCTAGGAAAGTGGATGGCCAACCAAACATAAGCACCTTGGAAATTTGTCACTTTCCCATGGTCAACCAAATATGCCAAAAATACTTTCCTAGGCATCCTCTTCCTAGGAATTTGTTTTCCAGGAATCATATTTCTAGGCAGAGAAACTTGCCACCTGTTTGGTTGTTTTAATTTCATGAGAAAACCGGTAACATGTTGGAAGCCTCGCACCCAAAATCCTGGCCTCAAAGGCGGCAGCTCCCATTTTCTCCCTCCCCTGCTTTGACCTGGACACCGAGAAAAGACCAGCGATAGTATAAGAGCGTCAAGGAGACGGAAGAATAAATACGAAAGAAGAAAGCCAGATTAGACGAAAGAAAGTTCCAGCCACCACCGTCCCCCTTCTCTCTCCGCTACGATCCAATCCCATCCATCCCCTTCCTTCCGATGACTCTCCGCCTCCTTTTGATCCGATGTGACTCCTCCCATCCCTCCCCTCCCCTCCCCTAAATTATTATCACCGTCTATCGTGACAAACCCGATAGCGATCCCATCCCAATTCCATCTCCTTTTATTCGCCCCCTCCCCCGATCCTTTTTTCCCTAACCTTAACCCTTATTCCGATTTCCGAACCCCAACCCTCGCTGTTCTTCTTCTTCTTCTTCTTCTCCATGGCCGACGCGTCGCCAAAGTTCAGGACGCCGGACCTCCTCCCCGCGGCGCCCGCTGGCGAGCTCAGGGTCTCCCATGACGGCCTCGACTTCTGGCAGTTCATGGTCGCCGGGTCCGTTGCCGGCATCGTCGAGCACACCGCGATGTTCCCCGTCGACACACTCAAGACACGGATGCAGGCTGGCTCCCCGCCCTGCCAACCCCGCGTCGGCCTTCGCCAGGTTTTCCGCTCCGTCCTCCGCCACGAGGGTCCCCTCGGCCTCTACCGCGGCCTCGCCGCCATGGGCCTCGGTGCCGGCCCCGCCCACGCCGTCTACTTCTCCGTCTACGAGGTCTCGAAGGAGCTCCTTTCCCAGGGGAACCCCAACAACCCGGTCGCCCATGCCTCGTCGGGAGTGGTCGCTACTGTGGCCAGTGATGCGGTGTTCACGCCCATGGACACGGTGAAGCAGAGGCTGCAGCTCAAGAGTAGTCCGTACAAAGGGCTCGCCGACTGCGTCGGGAGGGTGCTGAGGGAGGAGGGGATCAGGGCGTTCTATGCTTCGTATCGGACCACGGTGCTGATGAACGCCCCCTTCACGGCGGTCCACTTTGCGACCTATGAGGCGGCGAAGAGGGGGCTGACGGAGGTCTCCCCGGATAGCGCGAATGATGAGCAGCTTGTCGTGCATGCCACAGCTGGGGCTGCTGCGGGAGCCTTGGCGGCGGTAGTTACCACGCCACTCGATGTGGTCAAGACCCAGCTGCAGTGCCAGGTAAAGATTTTAACTTGAACTTATCAAAGCCTTTAATCTAAAAATTGATTTTTTTTTCTGTGTCTTGTTGCTCCTGTTTTGGGTCTTATATTGTACGAAATCGTAGTTTGATTTTTGGAGGTATGCACTGATTACTGAGTGAGATGGTTGATTTTCTTTTCTTGGTAAAAAGAGATGGTTGTTTCTGTCCTGAAATGAAGCTGTAGAACATGGGGAGGCCGTTGCTGATGATGCTCTTCGAGAAAGTTGAAAAGGGTTGACCATGCATCATAGCATGCAATTGCACAATATCGGACAAATCCACCTTTACAGAGAACAATGCTTGGTGGACGTTCATAATGAACTACGAATAACATAAAGAGAATAGAATGATTATTCTGTTCTTCTTTTTTTTTTTTGATAAAAGATTATTCTGTTCTTTTCAAGGACAGAATCTTAACATGATCACAACATCAGAGAACTTTATTCTAAATAAATTTGTAGGAATCCTTACAAATGGTAATTTTTCTAATAATATAAAATTATGACTTATAAAGTAAAATTCTCTGCGTAGTGGAATGATATGAGTTGTAACCAATGGTGGAGAATATCTTCTCATTACTGCAAACAACTGCTCAATCAATTCCTTGTTAGTTTATCCATAACTTATGGAGATATTGTCAGATCCAAACAAAACATGTTGTGCTCATACTTAGACCTCAGGACAGTTTTCCTCGGGCAGAATCATCCATTAGTTATTGATATGTGATAATGAAATCGTTAAACAAAGTTTTGGATTTTTTTCCATCTTGTACAGTGTTAGAAGCCAAAGCATAAGTTACATGTGACAAGGGATAAAGAATTTAATAGAAAAAAGATGAGGAAGATGAAGGTGTATCAACGGCTTGCCAAAGTTGAACTATAGGAATCACGTACTGCAGTAGATAGGTTGTGATTTCACTTCTATAAATTACTTGAATGCATAAACACTAAAAACAATTGCAGATATACTTAAATTTAGTATGACTAATAAGAATATAATCTCATTTCTGTGTGACAGGTGGGTTCCATAGTCAGAGTGTCGTGTTTCTGCATCAAGTCATCATGGCATTTTCTTTCTTCATATATTTGAAATTGGAAAGTAAAAACTGAAGGTTCACGTATTGGTTTCTAGTCAGACAGAGCATGCTTAGTAAGATTATGACAGTACTATCTAGTAGCAAATACAAACTTTGTTTGCATATATAAGAAGAAAAGCAAATGGATAGTCCTCAAAAATATGAAATTTTGGAAGCCTTCTCTGAGATGATGCATGTCATGATAACCTATTGGTGGAACTTGATTGGATATTGCACTATGGTTCCTGGAATTATGGAAATTAGAGATCCATGATTTCATAAAATAAAAAATGCATGCATTCGTGTAAATTAGAGACCCAATTACTGCCCCCCCCCCCCCCCCCCAAAAAAAAAAAAAAAAACCAAAAAAAAAAAATAGAAATGCTTCTTCTTCTTGGGGGTGGGGGGGGGTGGGGGGAGTAATTGGGTTGGGTTTAGGCAAATGCTTTTTCAACATATGAAAAGATAACTGAATCTAAGATGATGTGTAAATTGAGCTCCAGTAAGACATATAATAGTCCTACATGTGAGCAGCATAATAAGTGTTGAAGAGCTGTACAATGAATTACATTATTTAGCATACTATCTCTTTTCTCAAAATGAACACAGTAGCTTATGATTCAAGTGAATATCTTATTTTCAGTTTTTATCTTTACTCTTCTTTTACCGCATTTCCTTTGTTCTTCTTTATTTTGTGATTGTTCTAGTTTCTTATGACTTTATCAAAATGCAAGTATACAAATAAAGGAAATCTTGTTTATGTCAGCATACCAGCGTGACACAGTTTAATTGATCTAATGGATAGCAAAAGTGGATCTTAAACATTGGATTCTACTTGCCTTAATGGATTTTACTTATGAGCTAGCCTTGGACTTGTTCAGAGTTCCTAATCAAATTGTTGTGCTTAGGAATGCAAGCTAGTTATACCATACAAGATACTAATAGATATTTTCATTCCTCGAATCCTATATCTTCTGATAGATAACGTTGCGTCCTTTCGATTGTTAAAACTTCTGGTGTGCTCTAACCCAAGACTGAAAAGTAGGGCATAATTACCTTATCAAAAACTAAGTTGATAGATTTCTATGACTTATGTTAGATATTATATTGATTCTCTATGTTTCAGTAGTAGCTGTATTTGGAAGTGCATAACCAGCAGAGAGTCATGTACTCGTATTCTTAGATATAACAGATCCATGGTTACTCTTTGATCGCACACTATATGTTCACATTCATTTTTCAAACACAAAAACAGAGGAGAAAGAAAATGAACAATTCTGATCATGAAAATACCTAGAGGTTCAAATATTCCATTATATAATACAGACTTGCTTGAGATACTTGATAAACGAGTTTGTGGCACAACCATTTCTTATACCCAGTTGAGCTTATAGTGTCGATCTAGGAATTTTGCTGGAGTGCCTGCCTGCCTCGCAGCATATGATGGCCAAAGGACCTTTCGAGTGTGGTGGTTATGATCTCAGTTTTCCAAGAATTCCATCTTCTAGCGGTGCTGCCCCACAAATTCTGAGGGACAGGTCATGCCTAGAGATCCAGATGTAAGCAGCTTGTTTTGTTAATACATTGCTTGAAAGACCCAGATGTAAGCAGATATTAGCCACCATGACTCAAATTATTGAAAATATGTCAGTTATGCCTGTCTATTGGTGTTAGTACTGCATGGTTGGGGAAAGGTTCTCCCAGTTAACCACATGATTCTTCAGAGGGTTCTGTATCTTGTTTACCCCTGTAAAGCTGTAATAGGTAAACTCTGACCGGTCAGTCTGTCCAAACTCCAAACCAACATCTGTCGAAGATCCAGAGTCCAGGTGACACACATGATCAGCCCCAAAATCAGCCCAAGTTTCGTGGTTATAGCCTTGGTCGAATTAGATAGCCTTCTTGGAGTTTTCTGCCTAAAAGGGTGAACATTAGTGCTATGATACTGTTCGATAGGTGGGAATGGTGATATTGCCCTTTTCTTGGGATGAAGCAAGCAACTAATGCATTTATAGTTCTGGATTTATTTTTTTTTATATCTAGTATAAGATAGAACTTGATCAAACAATCCTTTGACTTGCTAAATACTTCCATTCCTAAAGAAAATGATACTTGCTAAGATGTCAGCAGTTTTATGGACATTGCCTGTAGTGTTAAGGCCTTGTTTTTAAGTCAGTTCAGAACTCTATCGATCATTTGCTTATTAACTGTTTTTACGTAACTCGTTTTGTTTTTTTGTTTTTTTCTTCCTTGGGTTACTCAAGAATCAAACGATCATTACTGCTGCAAATATCACCTTGTTTCCCCCTTATTTTTTGGTTGAAGATTAGACTGTAATCCTCCATTGTTGTTGGACAGGGTGTTTGTGGTTGTGACAGATTTTCTAGCAGCTCTATACGGGAGGTCATCCGAACCATAATAAGGCGTGAGGGGTATACCGGGCTCATGAGCGGATGGAAGCCCAGGATGCTTTTCCATGCACCAGCGGCTGCTATTTGTTGGTCTACCTATGAAGCATCAAAGTCCTTTTTTCAAAGGTTCAATGAGCGAAAGACGCTTTCCTGAAACCAATCCCACCCCCCCTCTTCTCTCCTTGCAGAGAGCTGTCTAAATATTATACAGCGATATGCTTCCTTGGCCAATGGAAATAAGCGTCTTCTGTAGGTGCTATTCTTGTACCAAGCTCTGTCGATGTGGACTTCTGTCCTCGTCTTTTTGAAGATTATAATATTGATGATAATGTTATTATGGAGATGCAAGTTGCTTGTGGTCTGTGGAGTACACTTGTACGTGGACGTTGTTCCGTGCTAGCAACTAGCAAGCCTGTCACCAATGGCTGATAACACAAAGAAATGATTTGTTTTCTGAAATCAACAGCAGAAACAGAGGCTATCTTCTTAACGAATGACGAGCTTGCCAAACTAGCTCAAGCTCTGAGTTGTCATCTTGCAGATTTAGCCTTGAATACTAGAATGGCCTCGAAGAAAAGGTAAAAGATCGAGATTCTCTTCCCTAACTTCCATTGATATCCATCAGTTTTAAGTCCTCCTTTCAGAAACACACTGTAGTGATGAAATAGAAAAATAGAAATACGAGTGAAGAATACAGGAAAATATCATTAAATTTTAATAAAACCCAGCCTTTTTTTCAGAAAAAAAAATGATAGAAGGGGAATAAAACCTCAGGGCTACAGATTTTCAAACAACTTTCTACCACCCAAACAATAGAGCGTTCAACAGAACAAGCAAGCCTGGCATGGCATGTTCATCAGCAAGATGATTCTCCTCCTGGAAGACATGGGCAGCGGTTGCGACAATCTTGATCAGAGAGTAGGAAATCAGTCTCGGCCATGTTAAAAAATTGCAGGTAACTGATGAAAAGCGGTATATGCGTTCATCTGCAGAACTTTTCATGCATTTAACACGTACCACAAGAAGGAGCTTACATTGTCACAACCTCGAAGGCAAAATCTAGCGTCTGCAATGATAAATTAATAAAAATAATATTTTCAGCATTTTTTGATTCTCCTGCAATGCATGTCTGAGCATGAGAAAATCTAAGACGACCCAAAACACTGCTATATAGATCATAAGAGATTCTTTTGGTGAAGCATGCTCGTGTTGATCCATAATTCGTAGCGTGTATTCCATTTCCAGAAAGCTAGTAGCTTGCAATGTGGATCGTAATAACTGGCATCTATTCCTATGAGACCTGCTTCAAGATTTCAAATCTAGTGCCTCCGGTGAAAAACTACCAAAACAAACTTTCCAGGATATTTTGATTCTTTTACAATGCATGCCCGAGCAAGCAGATAACTTCTGATGTCTAGAAGCATTGTTAATCAAAATCTTAAGAGATTCCTTTGGTTTGAGCATGTTCGTGTTAATCCATAAATCTGTAGCATGTCAAATCAGTGGATCCTAGAATTGCCTGTTAAACGTTTTTAGCTTCAATCAGCACAGTGTTCATGACATAGCCTTAGATAGCATGAGCACAAAAACAAAAACAAAAACAAAAAAAGCATGCGATTAACCAAAGACATTCAGATAAGGGCATGCACTCTGTTCAAATACACGTTAAATATAATAAAAATATTTATCTTTACCGCTCAAAGTTTGGTATATATAAACCAAATCAAGATAAATCCTTTGGCTTTAGCAATGCTTCTTCCATTCTTTTATCATTTAATAAACTTATCGTCTGCCCCACGACCACAGTGACATCATCTGGCTTACCACCTACAGCAAGTGCCAAAATGACCTTGGACTGAGATGTCAATCAGAGCAATGGCCATATTTCAAGCATCAACGTAAGTCATTAAGATTGGTATAGAAATTGAGAAATGCCATACCTGTTAGTTTTCTACCCAGAATTTTCTTCCACAATGGAACATCAAAACCCTGCATTAGAATTTGATAAATCATGTCCAAGTTTTATATCATGTCTAGTTCAAAGGTTCATCTCCCTGAATACATATATATATTTCTCCAAAAGAAAGAAAGAAAGATCAAGTCTTTCGAGGTTTGGATGTACACCTTCAAAATATTTATATTTATCAGGTTACACCCGGCCTACGCACCTGGAATATGTCCAACAGAACACATATGGGGGAATCCAGCAGCAACAAAAATAATATTCTATTCGATGAAGATAAATTTACTGTTGTCTTTTGAACTAAATTCAACAATTGCTGATCATTTATTCCTCTAAATTCTTTTAATATATAATTTAACATAAATTCACCTTACTGTATCTCCTACTTAGAAGTCAATTTAATAAGACAACTGGAAAGGAAAGAAGTGAAAAGTTCATAGGCCATACCCTACTTCTGGCTTCTATGGAGTAGGGAGAATCAAAACTGACATCCATTGAATGATCTCTTGCTAAATCAGCCAATGCCTTTGCTATGGTAGAAAGCCAATTTTGATTAGAGCCATGACAACTCAAGCAACCTTGTTGATAGCATAAGTAATGGGATAATACCAGCCGCTACTGCATCTTTAAATCTGGAGGTTGTAGAAACAATCTCATGATCAAAGACATTGTCAAAAAGGCCATCTGAACCCATGACAATTGTGTCTCCTTCCATTAATTCTACAGTACAGACCTGCATAAAGAAATCTAGAACAATGTATCAACATAGTGATTAATCCTTCAGAAATGAAGTTCAAGACTTTTTTTCAGCTAGATAACTTTATAAGCATGCCAAATGTGGATGCTGGGAAAAGTGTTTGAAAATGAAATGATGCTTATAAAGTAGAAATTGATACAATTTTTCAACCACATTTCTACCTCATGTTAAATAGCTCATATTTGAACAATGTACTTTGATGGTAATTCAGGACAATTTTATGACTGGATTTTAAGCCAAAATCAACTGTCAAAAGCTTGGTGCCTGAGTCCTTATTGCAACCAATTGGTGGCTTCATGGCTTTGGAGGGCCTGCCTCGTGAAACTGTGCTACATCCCTGCCTAAGTCCAGTTGGCTGGCAGCAGGAGGCATTTGGTTATTGCCTTCTTCTCTATCTTGATTGTGAAAAGAAGATCTATGAAAATGAGATGTCATTTCATATAACTAACCTCATCTACCTGTTCTTGTTTTAGTTAAGCAAATATTTGAAAGACAACCTAATAGCAACAAAGTCATAAGAGAACCACATCATCAGCTTTCTCAAAGTTCAAATCCAATCTCAGAGCACTCTTAACAGCATATAAGATTTAAAAAAGTTAAACACAATTGTAAGCAAGCCTTATATAATCAATTTTGAGCAGATTTTGAAGTGTACAGGACTATCTAAGTTGAATGATTCTCCTAAAAGATTCTGTTTCGATTCACAAGAGTGAAAATTTACTTAGCTATGAGTATAACTTTTCCTGTTTCAGATGTACATTTTGATCTAAAAAGTTTTAATATTTTGCCTAGCGAGGAGAAGTAACATTTCCTTTTCTGCATCTTGTTTCTTTAAGCATGTAGAATTTTTACTTCTTGTGTCAGAACTGTGAAGCAGCTACACTCAAACATGCTTCTCAAGACTTTTTGGATGACCGCTCATAGGCAAAGGAAAGATCCTTCTTTTCTTCCTTTTATGCCCATTAAACATCTGAAGTTAACTCAAATTTCCAATAACTCAAACAGACAAAACTCAATGATCATTAAAGTATTAACATCCAAAACATAGTGTAACTATAACTTCTATATGAACTCAACATAAGGAGGGATATTATTAGAAAGAATTCAGAATGCTCAAGTCATGATACCAATTACACAAAAAATTAGGGGAAAATTGAAGTTCATAAAATTTCTTAGTTGGATCCACAGAAATGGAGCAAAAAACTTCGATATGAATACATAAGAATTTACAATGATGAAATATAGTTACCCTGGAAGAAAAATTAGAAATCCTGTAAAAGCAGTTCACCAATAATAATGCCAAACATTATTATAGAATCATAAAATCTAAAAAGCATCCTTGGACAGTTATTTGCAAACTACATACAAAGAAATAGCTTGCAATATCAGGAATCTTGGAATTAGATTTCTGATGCATCCTCCAAGATTAAAGACCACTTATTGCCAAGCTCTGTCTGATCATGAACAGGGACCCTTGATCATAAGTCGTATATTCCATCCTTTCTATTACTGCATTCAGCGCTAGTGGGAAAGGCTGACCTTATGCAACAGGATACCAAATCCAGAATGTTTATAATCTACATTCAAGTTGAATGTAACTATGTGAAAATTATGTTAGGAGCCAAATAGCAAGTACCAATTGTGATATATAGCATCCTAGAGAAATTTTATGTTTTTCTGTAAATCACTGAATCAGATTGGCATTATCATCTTTTGATGCTCATTTTATGTGCAAGCACCTTATATATAAGCCAACTTCCTCACCACAAGTCTAATAGCAGAACAGTAATCTGTGATCATAAAGAACTAAATCTATTAGAAATATTCTAATAAGCCAGTACAAGTTGCAGAAGTATGTACCATGGCATCAAGATAAGTTTGACCAATTATCTCAGAGCTTAATTGGTAAGGACAGTCAAAATAATGTTCTTGTGGTGGCGTAGAGAAAATCACTTGACCTGTCGAATATAATATTGAAAAAAAAGTAAAAGAAGTGAATGTGATTATGTAACTACTAAAAGAAGTGAATGTGATTATATAACTAGTAAAACAACTTTTCTTTTTTTAAAAAAAAAAAGTGGTTATATTGTCACCTTTCCGAAGAACTCGTAAACCGCAATCTCCAACATTTGCAATTTTCAAAGTTCCATTCTTTTCCAACATGGCAATAATTCTATTTAGATCAGACAAGTCATAATAAATAAATAATTACAACAAATATTGCTGAATTGTATATGCAGCAACGGAAAGGGAAACAGTCAGGAAGGTTCAATGGCGGTGATTTGGTTATAGTTTAATAACAAATGACAGAGCTGCAGATAACTATGTCATACTGCAGCTATAGGTCACTCTTGAGCTCCCAGGAGCACCCAATTACATAGGGGGATGCACAAAAAAAAAAAAGAAGACAAGACAAGCATCAGTCATATCATCTGTTAAGGACATACCATGCTGCTGAAAATACTTATGTTAGGCATGTGGCTAAAGATATTATTAGCACACCGACAAACTAAAATTTAACAGCTCTTTCTGATATGATGATGTTGATAGAAAGTCTTAGTAGAAATATTAAAAAAAATTGTGGAAAAAAGTTACACATACAACACCTACAAGGGCACCATGGCAGAACAAAGGGATTCCTTGTTTAGACTATATCTGTTACACCATATGCCACTTACGGGTAATTCTCACATTTCCTGATTAGAAATATGGTGATGCTTACAAGTTACAAGTTTATATATCATGTGAAGTTTATACTAGAGCAGTAACGAAATCCCACAGTGAGTTCATGCAACCGTGGAAAGTAGATGAGAAAGCCAAAATTAGATCTTTGAGAACTCTGTCAGAAGATGAACGGAGAGAAATGTATCACACTTACACCGTAGCTGATCCTACAGAGGAGGTTGCAGCATGGGCCTTCCTCAAGAGAATTTGAGGATCATAGTTGACCTGTTAAACAGTTAAGTTATGTCTGGTATGTTAGTGAAAACCACAGACTCATTTGCAATGCAAATTTCTAAACTGGCCATAACAATGTTAATAAACCAATTAGCAGCTATATATCTCCCAGATTATTAATATACGACATGTCTATAAATGATGGAAGTTCCTAAAAAACACAGCTAATGGAGCACTTATATGGAAGCAGCAGGTCCTCCCGCAGTTCTTCCCATAGGCATGGGAAGATCCCCAACTTACAAAAGCAGTGGTCTCATAATAATCAGAATCATGCACAATAACTAGATACTCGTAGATCCTAAAATTGTAGACATATTCAACTTGATGCATTTGTAATAAATTGCAATTCACATAGATCTTGAGTTTAATTATAAGCACCTCCTCATCCATAACTAGATCTGAAACATTTGCCATCAATTCTTGAGAAAAGAGTGCAGGATTGACATTCTGTTCTGCCCATCTGTCAGTCAATAAAAGAAAGTCTAGAAGGATAAAACTTTTAGTTAACAGTAACCACGCAACAATAGTGTTAAACTGGAGCAACTTCAGGGCCAAATCTCCTACCCTGAAACGCCATCAGCAATGGCAAGAACTCCCCCATTGTAACTGCTAACAAAGAAAGCATCCTCACCACCCCTGTCAACCTTGAAACAATCCACACTAGGAAAAAAATTAGAACTCACGTTCGGCAAGTAATGGGAAGTCTGACCATTAGCAATAGGGTTGCATGACCAAACCAAAAACAAAAACATTGATAGTTCAATATTGCTTCAAGGTTCTGTGCTACCTTTTCTGGGTGTGGTATGAGATGAGTTCCAACAGAGAAAGACATCTCCGACCTACAGCCATGACGAACTCAATTAATTTAGAGCTCCATCATTTCAGAAATTTCAAGACCCTTAAAGCATAAAAGTATGCCTTTCTCTGTCAGTAGTGACAGATATCATTTTCTAATGGCTACAAAGATGCATGAGGCCATTAGAGTGCCAAAGCAATTGTAGGTATTAGAGTATGCAAGAACTTTCTAAATACATGGTTATAATGTTTGGATCCCATAGATTTACATCTTGATATTTATTATTCGGTGATTGGTTTGCAATAAAAATTCAAACAACTTGACTGTGTTCCTAACGGTCTAGCAGACCAGCCTCCATCTGTCCCAGATTGCTAAGAACTCTTTTTTTTTCTTTTCAAACATATATTACATGCCGATGTAAAAAAGATCAAATTTTTTCCACACCCTGGCTACCATTAACGCTAAATGAGGAAAAGAAAGAGCACAACTTTCAACTGACTGAACTAATTCAAGATCGCTCGTGGAAAATATATCATAAAATGGTATCGACTCCTCCGCTACGAAGTCGATTGCCTGAAAACTAAGAACCCACATCTCGATTCAAAGGAATAAGACAGACTTACTCCAAATATAATCCGTGTTTTGAGCTCTGGAACTCAAATTCTTGATGGAAAACTATAAGGAAACCAGTGAGACCGTGGAATTGGAATGAGATTATACCTGACCTGACGAAGCGCCGAGGAAAGCCATGGCCGCTTCTTTGGAGAGGCAGAGGGTTTCAGTCGGTGGTGGGGAGGAGAAGAGAGGAGGCATCGGTGGGAGTGAGGGATCGAAAGCCTGGAAGTAGGACTCGCCATTCTAACAAGCTTCGAAGTCCCCTCTCTCTCCCTCTCCCTCTGTGAGTGTACGTTTAGAGTGGAAAGGAGGCCACGTCAAATATACGGCGGATTGGCGATTCCGTCCCACTCCTTTGGCCGATTGGGATGATAAGAGGAGGGAATGAGATGGTGAGATCGAAATCATCGCCTCATCCCTTGGACTCGGTTTGATTCGCAGGAAGACGGAAGGGGCAAAGAATCAGCAAAAAAACAAAAGATTATCTCATATTTGGTTAGGTTTCTAAAAAAAATAAAAATTATTTTTTAAAATAATAATTTTTTTGTATTTTATAAAAAAATTATATGAGATAGGAAAAAGTTTAGATAATCTTTTTTTTAAAAAAAATATCTTTAAACTTTTAGGTAGGATAGAATAACATTTTTTTATTAAAAACATAACAAATATTTTACATAACTTTTTCTTAAAAAAATAAATATTCAACTAAATATAATCCACCTATTTTTTATTAACAATCAAATAATAAAAAATTAAATATTATTTTTTAAATATTTTTTTAAAAAATATTTTAATAAAAAAAATTTGTGAACCAAATAAGTCTGGCTATTCGAGCCATGTCTCTAATTTATTCTCTCATCTCAATAAAATTGTTCAGAATTGTGCAAATCTTATAGATATTCTACCTCGGAGGCTAATCAATTGAAGAATAAGACAGAACAATTCATCATGGCCAGATTATTAATATATAAGGATAAAGGACCTTCCGTGTGAGCTCCTCTACCATATTTCTTTCAGTCAAGAACATGCGGTAAGAATAAGTGATCAGACAATAGTAGCTGCACCGCAGGATACCATGACTTGCAATCCAATTGGATTGTGTTCATTCTCCTCGCTAAAAATGATAGAATTTTCAAGTCTTTTACGACAAAAACCTGCCACTCGAATCGGATAACAAATACTTTGGAAATGCTACCTGATGTTTCTTTTAAAAATGACAAGGATTGTTCCATGAGGCTAAAGGCTTAAATTCAAGTCGGAGTGTCACTGCCCCAATCATCTATGTCGCGTCTGCATGACAATTGATAATTAGATGTTGTATGGTAATTTATTTTCTGCAATTCTGTGTAGTTGCATGGAAGAATGTTGATCCTTCACTTGACACTGAAATTGTGCAAAGATTCCACCTTTGCAACAATTATAAAATATTGCAATTCATGTCCCATGTCTAGATCATCATGGGAAAAAAATAACTTTGGGATACTTATTGGTGCATATAAATTGTTGCAAGTACCCACCTCGTGCTGCTTTGGTGGTGGATTAAATTAAAAAAATTTTTTGCATGAATATCCTTCTAAATATCGAATTTTGCATGAATACCCTTTCCAAATTGATATTTACATGTATACCCTCGTAAAACACTTGTTTTGTCATTCTATTCTTTTTTATTTTTGTTTTTGCATTTGTACGGTTGTACCCATGCTATCTAAAGACGTTAAAAATTAACGGTTTCAAATTAAAATGATTAAAACATCCTTGATGGGTAGACATGCAAATAGATCGCAATCCCAATAGCAAAAAAAAAACACAAGACAATAGTGCAATTTTAAAATTTTATTTTATTTTTAATTAATATAAATATGTTTTTTCTTAACACCATTAGAACAATCGTTATAATACGGGTATTTGTACAATAACATAGTTTTATGAGGGCATACATACAAATATTAATTTGGAAAGGATATTCATGCAAAATTTGATATTTAGAAGGGTATCTATGCAAAAAAAATCCTAAATTAAATGATGCAAGCTATATCAATTCTCTCGCCGCAGGTAAAATTTTTGCTGACATGAAGCAGGCAAGAACACGTGGAAAGGGCTGCCTTGTTGGTAGGGTTTCCCCGCAGGTGAGGAGGGTATGAGTAAAATTTATCTGTCCGTATCGAACATTTTTCAATAGAAGGGCCAAGTTAAGGTTGCTACGCGGGTGAGGTTCTCCTCACATCTCTTTTTCTTTTTTTTTAACAAGAAGAAGAAGAAGAAGAAGAAGGAGGAGGAGGAGGAGGAGGAGGAGGAGGGGGTGGCATCTGATGGGAGTTGGTTAATTAAAAAATTTATTACTTGTTAAAGAAGTTGTGTATTTAGATCCCTGTCAACATCGCACCAGTGGTCTAGTGGTAGAATAGTACCCTGCCACGGTACAGACCCGGGTTCGATTCCCGGCTGGTGCAATCTTATTTTTTGTTGGTTAATTTACAAGTTAGTCTATGACTCCAGTCCTCTTTTAGTTACCGTCTGCCAGAACTCCCTTTTTGTTCTTCCCAGTTAAATCCTTTTCGCCTCAATTCGTAGCGCCATCCTGTTGCTCTCCTCTTTCAGTGAACTGACCATCACGGCGATAGCGAGATCTCATTGATTTAGCATCTTTGTCGGTTTCCTTCCATTGATATCTTTCTAGGCTGCGAGCTCGGCTCTTAGGAGAGTATGGCATAGCGATCTTTAGACCGATGGAGGTATGGAAACTGATATGCTTCATTTGAACTTTGTAGGAAATTTTTTTATGTTCTGAATTCCAGTAGCCTTGTATAGTTAAGCATTCATGTTGGCTAAATATTTTGCCTTGCTTCTTCTCCGAAACTTTTTATGTGTACTACATATTTTGACAAGCTGAAGAGCATTGATTGCACCAAGATATAATATTTGAAACCTCTTTTGTTCCATAGAGATTTCTGTTTGGCTTCTACGACTGCATTGGAACTACAGATCCTCTTCTTGTTGCAGTGTTTGTAATCGTAGTTTGTATTTATAATGCACTCGGGTTGAGTGGTAAAATGATTTTATCAAGAAGGAAGAGGTAATGGAGAAAAAAACTTATATAAGGTTTAGGCATCTCTAAAAAGATGATACTATGGAAAACCAAAGGAACCAATATGGTAAGTCCAAGAAGAAGAACAACGGAACAACTTAAGTAGGGCCCCTCAAGCTTCCTCAGTATCTCCATAAATCATAAGCTTCCCCAACCATCATTTCTTCCAATCCATAACCTTTAACCTTTTACAGAAGCGATCATCTCCATTCTTTCTGTTTTTGAAAATCCATGAACATCGCTTCTTTCTCTCCTGCCACTGTATGCATGCATCAGTATCTTTTACTTCCTATAATTAATTGGCCTGAACTTGCAACAAATTACACTCCATGATTCACTGCAGTTGATTAAATTAAGAAGAACATTATTAGATAAAATAAACCGAATTAGAGGTAGAAGCTACAGCCGGAGTGACAAAAGATACGGCCAAAGAACTGGAAGAATAGGAATAGACTGATCAGGTCTACGCCACCCCGAAAACAATGGAATGAATCTGCAACCAGATGGTGCAGCTAGCGCTAGAGTTAGAAAGCCAAGAAGGCAAGGAGTTAGTTTACAGCATCGAAATCTGAAAACATAAGGCTACGAAGGACATTAACGACTAGATCTGAAGGCCAGAAAGACCGGAAAGCCTACTTCGCTCATCAAGTCTTGAGATCATATTTTACTGGCAAAATGTCAGAAGAAGTGGATTAGGTTTTTATCCGAGGAGTCCTTCTCCAGAATATAAGATATCTGATACCAAGTGCTACAATAAAATGTTGACAAAATCAGGTGTAAAATATGATCACCTGATATGGTATGATAGAGGGCATGTGTGCATTGTGAATGAAACTTTCTTTGAATGACTGCTCAAAATATGCTGGCCTGCATTTTTTTCCCTTCTTTTTAATGTGAGAAAGGCTGATTATTACCTAAAGATTGTTTCCAGCTTCAAGACAGTGCACCTTGAAGGACTGACTAGCAGAAATAATGGATCATTCAGGAAGTTGCAACTCCACGTATACATATGGTAAGGCTTGATGAATCCATCATCCCAGCTTCTGTTTGATGCATTCTTCTAGTCTTATTTATGAAAGTTTTTAATCACTATTTGCTTGAAATTGCTGCTGCAATATATTTAGTTTTAAGTTGACAATAAGCTTATTCATAGAGTGATGATCATATGTCAATTAAAGAGGTGAATCCAATCAACCAGTAGACTGCTTAAGTTAGGTGGTTTTGCAGACATCAGTAGGTAAAGTCAGCATATATATTTGTACACACATAATAGAAGGTGAAGAAGTGTATTTTGGCTTATTGAAGTTCCCATTGGTGCAGAAATTGTTCTTACTAATCTTGCTATTCTCTTTCACTTTTCATTTTTTCAACTATGCCCAGGCATTGCCAATTATTTCCTACAAGGATATGAGATGCTCTTGCATGTTTTCTCTCTTATGGCATGAGGGGCTGTTCAGACATCCTATTATAGTAAGGCACCAGCTCTTTATCTGGAAAATAACTGCCAGCATTTGGTGTGGTCAATATGTCCTAGAGAGCAGGGAGAAAGGAGTCTTGAGATTCTGGAATCCCTAGAAATAAATCTTCCATTGAGTTGATTCTTACATCCAGAACATGGATGAGGATGGATGACTTTGTTTAGGGCTTAATACTTGTGCCGTGCTCCTTCAACCAGTGTTTTGATGGTGTTAAGTTCGATGCCAGTGCAAGTTGTCCTTGTGCAAAATCCAAACATGAAAACAGCCCCTATTTGGTGCTGGATCATTTATCTATTCATCATCTTTGAATCGTTAATAGCCATCTGCCTCCAAGCATGCATTAAAATCCATCTTGGCTCGGTGCTAACTCCCAGCTTGCCAGGGCACTGGTTTTGAATATGGTAGTGAATCTCAATCATTTTCATGTTTGTGATGGTCAATCCTCCAAATGAACAAGCAGACCAAGGAAAGTGCTCGCTTATAGTCACACCTGTCTTTTGCCCCTGCTCAAGCAGCCCAGCCTTTACCTTAGGGAAAGGTTTTGACTACTCAGAACAGCTAGACTTGGCTTCCTTTCCATTATGAATAGTGATTGTATGGCCAGTCATTGTGGGTATGATGGTAGATGTGCGAGACCAAGTTACTATTATTTTTTTCTCCTCCCTCATGTTGAGTTTTTCAATTTTTTCTGATAAATGATTAGCTATAAAAGGATTTTTTTTTAGCGAATGTGTCACAGCTGATTGAAACTTCATTCTGGATGATGAGTCACAGAAAATGCTGTTCTTTCTGCTAATTTTCTTGGTGCAGGCATGTAAGCCCCAATGATTGCACACACGGTCAAATTTTCCTGATTTCATTAAAATTGCTACCTAGCCTGATTACAGGTTAGTTCTGGCACCATCCATCCACATGCATAAAGCCAGTCGGCAGCATCCGATTGCAGGGATGTAAGAAAAATCCTTGCCCCTGGTAAGTCGGCCACCATCATTAACTACTTTATGATAATCCTGAACTGAAATGGCACCATGTGTCTATGTTAAAATTGATTAATTTAGGCTGTGGATACAGGGAGAAAGATTGAGATCAATAACTATTTGAATAAGGAAATTACCAGCATTCTATAAGTTATCTTATGACATTAATGTGCACAGCACACATGATGTATCCATCTGATGAGTTACGATGCAGCCCTCTAATCCCTTACAGAGAAGGAATTTGCTACGGAGCAGCGCTCTGTTCCTGCTCCATTCCCTTTTCTGATATGAATAGCGCAACCCTCATGCAACATTCGTCTGCCCTACCAGTCCTCAGTTGCCAGATAGGACAGGGAACTAGTAATGGATCAGTATTTGGTAACAGTGTTCTCGAGAGATTGCTCAGGCTGGTGGTGGATTCTCATGAAACTAGTCTTCTCTGAATAATCGTAAGCAGTTCTAATAGCAAGCATGTCTCTGAATGGAATCTCGCAAGTTGGTGGTGCAAGCTCCTCCAAGTAGATGGTAATGAGCAAACTAGGAGGAAGAATGAAGAAATCTCTAGGTTTCTCTGCCCATGCGACGCTTTGGTGGCAACTCATTATTCCACCATCCTTCCTCAATTGCGCCATAGCATTACTCGGTCTCAGCTTTTGATGGTTGCAACACCGTGCGGTCCCAAGGCATCATATTCCTGAAACTTGGGATCAAAAGAGAGAAACTGGCACCGCTTGCTTTTCACAGTTCACGACCCTCTTGCTTCACTTAACGCTCATGCTGGAGACATGACAAGAGTAGGATGGTGGAATTCTAAACACGCCCTGAAACAGATCGGATACAGATAGACAGCAATTAAGCACTTAGAATGGCGCCCAAGGGTTTAAAACCCGACTGCTATGAAAAAGTTGACAAAGATAACGAGCAATAGGCCTGCATAGCTTCCCTGCTTTAATACAGAAGCAGAACCTTAGAAAAAGAACATTAGCAGGAAACTGGAGTCAAGGCAACAACAAATCTCACCCCCACCACTGATGATAGGCAGCACTAGAATCCAGCAAAGTTCATGAAACCTTTGGAGGTGATTGAGAGGGTGAATATCATAAGTATCACACATTTGTAAGTTAAAAAACTACACTTCCCCTAGATATCCAGTCACAAACCCTAGCTCGCATTGGTAGTTCACCACAAAGAGCAATTTCAATAGCAACTTAGAACTTGTCTACAATGATACCATCTCTGAGGACTTCGTATGCATCTCGGCTCCGGGTTTTCTTCATGCTGGTGGTAAAATGGACCTTTGATCCCTCAGTTGTGATGCAAGTCACTTTTGCCCAAATCAAAATTTTGGTCTTCATCCCCTCGATGTCCGCCAGCTTCCCCTTCTCTAGATATCCAGTCACGCTAGTGAAAAAACGCAAGACCGAGGAGTCCTTGTAACCAACCTCACATATGGAAGGTATGAACACAGTAAGCTTCCCTGTCTCTTCGTTGAACTCATAGTTGGTGGCATCCCGAGGGAAGAGGCCCGCTGGCAAATCATACTCCCGCAGCAGATCAGGCAGGGGTTTCTGCATCTTTCCTACAAGTATTTGTTTTTTGGGAAGCAAGTCAAACAATAAGTTACAGCAAAACGAAAAATACAACATACAAAATAAAACATCAAAGGTGAGGATAAGTCAAGCATCATGCATATTGAATTTCTCCCAGAAAAAAATGACCCAACAAACAAACAAAGATTTTTTTTTTTCATTTTTTGACGTATTCATAGAAGTATAAGCCAGGACAAAGAAGAAGAGAGGAAAGTCATCAGCACTAACATTCCCATAAATTCACAGAGAAACAAGAAAAAATGATGTTTCTTTTGACAGATACAGCAGTTTTATGGTTTATGGTTGTCTAAGACAAAATTTGTTGGAGCAAAAATCAAGTTAGCCACGATTCAACCAACAGTTTTCTGATGTCACTAGTCAAGTTTTCACCCAGGCAACCATCATACATCAATGACCTAGCTCATGGTAATCATGCGGTAGTGATATCATTAAGCAATTGCAAAGTCTAACATCCTGAATGATGCCACCTTCAGTCCCACCAGAATATGAGAGCAGCATCAGCTGCATGAAGAGCAAAGTTTATTGAAGGAAATTCTAAAACCACCACAGATAGGCTATCACATATAGCAAATGGAGGCACCATGACCCACAGGAGGCAGCAGTATGCTGATCTGAGTCTTGGATCATACAGTACAAAGAAGTTCTAGATTTTATTTATCTGAGAAAGAAAGCTAGCTTTTAACTTTGGAAACGACCTTCATTGTAACTGGAAATGGCCAGAAAAATGATATACAGATATGCACTCATGGATGGTCATATGTTGAAAATTGCCATATACAAGACAGATGCCATCAGATATGTTAAAGGAACAAAGTAATCACAAACCCTATTATGCAGCCATCTTCCTCAGAGTAGATAATCTGGGTACATCCTTAGAAACAAGAAAGTGCAATGGACAGAAAGGGGTTATATAATGAATTTCAATCAATGTTGATAGATGCACTAATAAACTTGCATCAAAATAAAGATAATGCAATAATCACAAAGGAAATTCTAAAACAAAGACTCTTGCTCTAACACTGGACTTCATCTCATATAATATGTGCTACAAAAGAATATGTTTTTATGATACTGAAGAGAATGCACTACTTAACATGCGGAAAAATCAAGATTGCAAATGTAATTTAGGACAGCATATCGAAAAGGAGAAATGATGAAGGATACTGCACCTTTGATTTTATTGACCAACCATTTTGTTCCCCCTTCAATGCTGCTAGAAAGTGACTGATTTCATCATTTTCAAAAGTTAATGTCAATACACGACAATAGTTACAAGGACACTTCAAAATTGCATTAAAATAGATAGCATGAATCCAGTAATGAACATAACATAACAAAATTTTCACAGCCAAACCTTATGCATTATTCAGAAATTATGACTTATTGAGGAAAATAAATGGCTTTAATGATGAAGCATGCAAGCACTGATTGCTTCTGTAAAACTCTTAAGGGGTGTTGGAGAAAAAGAAACCTTCTCAGTGCAAATATTTGAGAGTTGTAACCAGCATACATAATACAACTAACAATAGTGGACTCCAGCAATTAATACGAAAGATTTTCCTTTTCAGCTCAGGAGAGTATTAGATATTTTCTGACAAAATTTATATTAATCACAAAAATGGGCAACAACAGCCAAAGACCATGGAAGAGAAGTGGCTCTGAAGTCATTATCCACAAGTTAACAAGGTGCTAGAGTCAAGACACATTAAAGAAAGTTGCCCCACAAACTTGTGGAGAAATGTATTATCTGCTGAATCCAATTTTATGAATCTTATTATCATTTAGTCTACCCAAATAAATCAGTTGACAACCATGAAAAAAGTGTTTTATCATTCTACAGCCAGTTTTCTAGTTTGTAACCAAAGGCATACGTTCTTCTGTAAAGAAATTCTCAAGCTACTCGCAACTTTGCTTCCTAAATCGTCCCTCTTTATCTGAATCATGAATCGATACATGGCTAGAAATTTTTAAAATTTAGCGAAAGATTATGAATTACTGTGAACAATTCACAAACTGCTTCTCAAGTTTTTTTTTTCGTTTTCTTTTTCTTTTTTTTTTTGGTGTGTGCGTGTGTGTTGGGGGGGGGGGGGGGGGGGGGGGGGGGGGGGTGGGGTTGTATTCCTTGTATTCCCTTTCCATTTTCTCAACTTTTCTGTAATGTCTAACCCTATGTTTAGCCACCTCCCAATCAGCCTATCTTCCCTCTCCCCCTCCCTACCGCTCCCTGAAATCTAGCCATCCCCTCTTTCCTTTCTCTCATCTAACCCTATTTTTATACTCGTTTTCGCCTTGGATGACATAATCCTCAATGCTTATTTTAACAATTAGTAGTGCCAATCCAAGACATACAAAGATTTACAATTTCAAAAAGTAGCTCTCATCTCAGCTCCCCAGGAATTCGCAGCACCTGCATTTTCATGAAAGATACAAATCTCCTGAAAGATACATATAACTGCTGTCAGCCTACAAGAGCTACTTTAATCTCTCCCCAGCATATTTGCTGATGATGCAAATCATACGAACACCAACTTTGTCAAATGGCAAGGAGAGATGTAACAGTCATCTTGCAATAGGCATACATATTTAACATGGCATAAGAAAGAGGGAGATTCAGATTCTGCATGATAATCTTCTAGAAAATTTGAAAACATCATTAGCAGGATAGTGCCCAAGGCTTGAAAACAAAGTCGGGTGATGAGATTTACAACAGAAAGAGGCACTCTACTATGAGTCATGTCCATTGAATCTTAGAACCCTTAGTTCTTTCCTTCTTGCTGGTGAACTCCCATAGTGACATCGGTAGGCTTTAAACAAAAATTATCAGCATGTTTCTTGCCACTTTTGATCTTGGCATACCCCATTAGCCTTTCCATACAAAATTTACAAATGACGAGCCTCTCTTCTTCTTTAGCAACAAACTCTACTGATGCCTTTTTCCTATATCCTATCAATACTTTTGGGTTCCATGTTAAGTCTCACAAACTCTTAGTAATTTCTAACAAGTAGAAGGTGTCCCTAGAACCACTAAAGATACGGAGCACGTTAGTTTTATTGAGTTGAATGGATTCCTTGTCCTCCTATATTAACTTAGAAATATGATCTATGGATGTCTTTTTGTCCAAAATCAGTCTTCACAGGAGGCGTTAAATCCCATCTAACTCGACAAGAATTTGTTTAGCATCATATCCACTTCAGCATTCCTTTTTGCACCAATATGTTTGTTAACTTTCCATATTGATCAGTCATTGGTCGATGGGAAGATTGTACAACAAACTTTCTGCTTAAATTTCCTGCATCGCATCCCAACATAATTGACCAAATCTACTTCATAGAGTGAAAGATCATTTAGGGCAACACTGACATCTGAACACATCTATCCGAAACCTAAGCATTACGAGCATATCATGTTGAGCGCGGAACAAATTTCTCCAGTCAAAAAAAAAATCATTGATTTGTGATAAACAAATCCTAGTGAAGACAAAAAGACGAGATCTCTACACAAATTAGACCACAAAATCGCCAAAAAAATTAAGTTTTTATTCGAAATTAGACATCTCAAGTAGTAAAAAATTCGCAATTCAGATCCCCAAACCCCAAAATCTATCCACATTACAGCTTCACTTTTCTCCGACGATTAATTCCAATCGTTAACAAGATCGGGGTGCCAAAAAAACAACAGAAGAAGGCAACGAGAAGACCAAGTGGATCGAAATCCTAATTATACAAGGGATAGGCTGACGAGGGTGAGATCTTACGTTGATGTCGTCGCCGACGGAAGAGATCTCCTTGCTGGCCCTCTTGTTGAACCAGTAGCTCCCAACCTTGTTCAGTATCTGATCCATCTCTCTCTTCTGGAGCGGAGATCTCGAGTTCTAAACCCCCTTCCCTTTCTCTGCTTCGATGCGAAGAAAGTTTCGCAAGGGAGTGCAGAGAAGGACGTGATCCCGATACCTGATCAAAATCAACCGGTGGGGCGCCGGGTGGTTGGGGGATCGCCTGCTACATACTACACACGTGTGCAACACACAAGCTATAATGAACGTGCAAACGCAGCCCTTGAGAGTGACGGCTGAGCTTCAGGCGGACTGAAAGATGTCTCCGATGCAGAACGGATATTAGATGCATATTGCATCATTCTCGAGAAGAATTCAACCACGATTGAGTGAATTCGGAGATAAAGGTGCTTAGTCAAGGACCGGCCGCTGCTCCACAATATTCGCAAAGCACTGAGAAAGGCTGGTTCCTATCTATATCGGAAGGCGAACAATGCTGTAGATTGAGTTGCTTCCTTCGTCGTTCATCACTTGGAAGATTTTTTCTAGCTAGACCACGAGACTGTGCCTATTCCTTTGCGCAGTATTTTGTTTTTTTGATTTTGTTGTGTGTTTTCATGCTCGTCAGGTGTAAGCCAATGTACAAAAAAAATAAAAAATAAGAAAATAGATATAAAATAAGTTATAGAAAAATTTAAATATATGTTATATTATAGTGTATTTTTTGCATGAAATTATTCTTTCCATCATTATTATTTTTAATCTAAATATTTTTAAAAATTTACAATAATATGGTTTTTTGGAATTATTTAAGATATATTTGTTACATTATATTTTAATCTAAAAAAGTTTTAAATTTTGCTAGTATTAGCAAACCATTATGAACAAAGATGTTGGACTCATATTAGGATATAATTATGAAATTACAGGACTTTTTTGCGGCAAAACTAAGTACTGTTCCTATGGTTTAAATATTAAATTTTTTTATAATATGATTATAGTTAGTTTTGGATAAAAATATTGATAAATTCGATTATTTCTATAAAGTTTCATGAGTCAATAATTAATGATTCCTAGCACATATTGCATAGCATCATCTCATGCATGCAACAATAGAGTATTTTATGTAATACATTATATTAACTTTGTAGACAAACTAAGCTGCATATGAAAATTCATATGAATTTGTGGTTTCTATGTCGACGGGGTCTTAAAAATATCCATCCATTATATACACACGCGCGCACATATATATATATATATATATATATATATATATATATATATATATATATATATATATATATATATATATATGTGTGTGTGTGTGTGCGCGCGCGCGCGTGTGCACGCGCGTGTGTGTATGTATGTATGTATGTATGTATGTATATATCATTTAGATTGTTTCTTGGACTACACTAAAATTTAGTTTTGTTAAATTGAATTCTATCAAAATATTCTAAATCAAGTACAAATATTCTAGTAAGGGAGTTAAAGATAAACAATAATATTGTATCGAAAAAGAGATATAAGAATAATATATATATATATATATATATATATATATATATATATATATATATATATATATATATGTGCGTGTGTGTGTATGTATGTATGTATATATCGTTTAGATTGTTTCTTGGACTACACTAAAATTTAGTTTTGTTAAATTGAATTCTATCAAAATATTCTAAATCAAGTACAAATATTCTAGTAAGGGAGTTAAAGATAAACAATAATATTGTATTGAAAAAGAGATATAAGAATAAAAAACAACATACGAATAATATTATTACATGATTGCTATATATTTTTTGATGTAGATTTTTTTTTTTAATTTGCATTATCATTGGTCGTGACCAGCTAAAATGGTCTATTATTGATAGCATCTGCTTAACCTAATTTTGATAATTATCGAGAATAATAGTATACTTATGCATGAATTGCATAATTTTGTCTGAGATTTATGTATTGCTTTAGTATTTTTATTTGTTAGTGATTTATAAGAACAAGAAAAAGAAGAAATTTAAAAGAGAAATTCTTTACAAATTAAGTGGAGTAATGGGTTAGGTATACTTTTCATTATAAGAAGAGTATCACTAATTAACTTAAAAACAATATGATTCAATATAATTTAGATGAATACTTACCCATATCAGCATAGATTAGGTTCCAACTAGTACACAATAGCTAGAACGGCTAATGTTTAAGCTAAAGATTTAATATATTTAATCTAATCATAATATATTATGCGGATAATTTTATGGCACACATGCAAAACTTTTTACTTATAATTTGTTTTTTTTTTTGGAAAAAAATGTGCTGATGGAGAGCCATTTTCATGTGTTAAAAACCACTTCCGATCATGTACTGCCTTGTGATTATATATTTATATTTTTAAGAGTGTATGCAACTTGGATTTTTTTTATGGTAGTACTATAAAGTATTATTTTACGAAACCGATCCAACTGGCTTTCTCGTACGGGTCGGTCCGCGGTTCGAGTCGAACCTGGTTCGACCCGCCCGATATGTATCCCTAATTTAATATTTCTTTGGTAAACCTTAATTTAATAGTTTTTCAGAATTTAAGGATCTGGCAGGGATAGGGACCCAGCATTCTGTCGAGGCGACCGAAGACGCCGAGCCGCCAGGATCGACTTCCTCCTGCCCCAACTTCAACAGATTCAGGTAACAAGATCGATCTGATGATCTTTTCAAGATTCATACTATTCTTCTGGTTATTGTCATTATGATCTCAAGTTTCTCTGGATGTCAAAGATCCATGATAGTCTCCAGCTGCAAAGTAGGGCTAGGTTTCCGATTCCTTCTTGATTTCCTGATCTTGTTTCATTTCGGATTCTCGGAAATGTTTCTACGAATCTAGATCGCTATTTCGAATCGTGTCAGGGTTGCTTATCTGTTTTTTCCCCCTTTCACTCATTTTGCTGAAATTATAAAGAAAAAGGATCAAAAAACATTTAATTTGGGGGTTCAGCTGCTCCTTGGCACAGATCATGCCTCCCGGACAAATCATAGTCCTCCTTTTTTTTTTAAAAAAAAAGGCAAGACAGAAACAATATTTGATCATTTTAGCATCATTGTAGTTAATTTGGAAATGGCAGTATATGTGACTGAAAATCCAATAGATCATCTGTGCAGAAATTCTGTTTTCTTGTTTTTTCCGGTTACGCGATCCATTTTTTTTCCTTTGCTTAAAATACTGGCGCCGTTACGATTTCCATGGACATGGAGTCAGTGAGGTCTTTCCGGATTGGTGCCACGATCATCACTAACAGCACGACTGCAAAATGATTGTAAGCTACCACACCTACAAAATGATTGTGGTATCTATAGAATTTAGTTTCTCCACATGACACTCTTTATTTTGTACTCGCGGGCCTTTTGGTGTAGTACTATGGGTGGGTGATGTATCAGTTCTCTGAGGATTGTAGTCTCTTTAACGCTTATCCCATATTTTAGCCCTTCGAACCTGCACACCACAACATAACAGATTATAATGGATGATTATTTTGAAGAGATACAGGTTGGCCCTTTGAGACCATCTAACATGCCTGTGTGGTTTTTTGTTCCTTTCCTCTTCTCTCGTTCATAAAACATATTGTTTTCCATTTTGAAACCACTCCTCTACGATCACAGTCGCAAGGTTTGTGCGTCAGCTTAGATCAGGGTTCCTATGGCTCTCAAATTTCAGATCTTGCAAGCAGATTCAATCATTAAAGGTAGATTTTTTAGAATATTTTATGTATGGTCTTGATGGAAGCTTTTTCGGTTTATCATTGCTTGTTTGATTATGGTTGCTGAGTGTGCAGCTCTTTGCATATACTGTGGATGTGACATAAGGACTTCAGGCTCACCCTGGCGTACATATTATGTGTCATGTTAAAAAAATTGACCCAAATAAATATGTTTATCATGTCTTAATGTTATATGGAATTTACATTGTAGACTTTTGCTCTTGCTTATCAAAACTCCCATCATTTCCCCCAAATAGTATTCATCCAGTATCTCCTTCTATCTGATGACTTGAATTCGGAAACTCTAATTCGGACTACAAATGTTGCTCTTCCCTTGTCGATCAATCTCATTATTTACTACTGTCTGTTGTGCAAGTTGAAATTCTGCATCACATGGTCCTGACATTGAGCAGATAAAAAAGATGACCATCCAAATCAAGCAAAATCATATTTTGCTTTCTGTTGGCTGTATGCAGGGAATTGGTACAATTTGATTGCATAATTTTTCTGTTAAACTCTTTGTAGAAGCAATAATGATTCTCCAGTGACTTGTTATACCCGTATGCATGAATAGCACATACAGACGAAATTTGATGCCATAGCCTTATGGTAGTTTGATAATGATGTTATATATCTGAATCTAACATCTAACTGTAGAAAATGTTTGTAATTTTATGAGACAAAGTAAGAATAGAAAAAATGATCGGTTCTAGATTGTTGGAAGAAGGTTTGAGTAAAACTCTATGCCCCTTTGTTTTCTGATTCTCGATCATGAATACATATTATGCTTGTATTTTCTGAACACTGTAGAGAATAAGGAAGGTTCTGTCTTACAGATTTATAGAGACTCGATCTTGAGTAAGGCAATTCACCATTCAGGATGTGCACATACTGTGGGTATATCTAAGCACTGCATCTTGCTTTCCTTGTGCAGGATGACAGAGACACCCTTTGTTCCCAGAGAGAGGCTTTTTAAACAGCAGCAATATTTCCAGAGCATTCATAGACATACATACTTGAAAGGGCGTTATGACAAGATCACCTCAGTAGCTATACCCCTTGCACTGGCCGTCTCCACTGGATTTCTCATTGTAAGTAGTCTGCAATAACTCTCATTTTTATCTGTACTGGTTTTATGAGTTTTCACGCTGTGTTCCTGTTTGATGCGTAGCTGCGAGGTTGCTATGACATGGCTCTTGGTATCGGGAAGAAGGCTTGAGAAGAAATTTCTATTTTTTGTCCAGTAAATTGTATGGGGTGATGCACCCCACAATTGAAGATTCAAAATTCAACTTTGGTACTTGTTCTTGACATTTTAGGTTGTTATTTCCAATAATTTTGTTATATGCGCTTATAGAAGAGATGTGGTTAATCTCTTCTTTCTTTGACTTTCAAAAGTAAATACATTGTTTCTTTATACGATTTGTTTACTGTGTGCGTTTCCACGATCAAGAGAAGGTTGGGGTTTTCTGTGGATATCAATGTTGTAGTCCTTATATTTACCTATGATTTGCAAGAAGTTTCTGGTTTTTTGGCAACTGGCTATGGCCATGCTCCAGCGAAAGTAAATTGTCCCAATTATGCTTCCGTTTTTTTGGTTAACCACAGTTTTTCTTCCTTGTAAGAGCCGGACGTACCGCTCTTCATCAGTGTAGGTGGCCACGGATCAAAGGGTACTTCTTCCTGTGATCTTTAATGAAATGTGGCGAGGACTGCAAATAAAAATTGTTTCCTTGAACCATTTTTTTTTTTGAAAAAAAAGAGCACCGTAAGTGATAGAAAATAACCAGTATGAAAGATCCGAGACTAATACCAATGTGCCAACCCTGTAGTTATTGTGCCTTGTGCTTCACAGGGTATGCCTCTCCTGTGCAAGCATTTTGTGAGGTTTGTTTCGTCAGTGCCAATTGCCAAACCCATAGTTATGTCAATTACCAGGAAAAAAAATTGTACTTCTAATCTCCCTCTTTATCTGAATCATGAGCCAGCGCATGTCCAGAAATCTTTTAAAATTCAGCAAAAAATTGCGAATTACTGGGAACCATTCACAAACTGCTTCCTTTTCTTCCCATTCCTTTTTGCTCAACTTCGTTGCAATGCACAGCCCTGTTGTTATACTAAATTTTCATCTTTGATGGCACAATCCTCCATATTTATTGTAACAATTAGTAGCGCCAATCCAAGACAGACATACAAAAGAGTGGCACCTGCATTTTCATGGAAGATACACGTACGTATCCTGAAAGATACATATATCTGTCGTCAGCCAACGATAGCTACTTCAATCTCTCCTCAGCATCTCTGTTGATGATGCAAATCATACAAATGTCAGGGAGAGATGTAGCAGTTGTCTCGCAATAGATATGCGTACTTAACATGGTATAAGAAGGAGGGCGATCCAGATTCTGTGTGATAATCTTCCAGAAAACTTGTAAACGTTATTAGCAGGATAGTGCTCAAGGCTTTACATGAAGTCAGGTAATGAGATCTATAACAGAACAAGGCATTCTACTATAATAGTCATGTTCATTGATGCACTTCTCTTTGATTCTTATAACCCTTTGTTCTTTTCTTCGTGCTAGTGAACTCCTGAACTAGTGTCATCAATAAGCGCTGAACTAAAATTATCAGCATGTTTCTTGCCATGTTTGATCTGGACAAAACCTTGTTAGCCTTTCTATACAAAATTTAAAAATTATGAGCCTCTCTTTTTGTTGAGCAACAAACTCTCACTATGCCTTTTTTCTCTATCCTATCAATACTTGTTGGTTATATGTCAAGTGCCACAAACTCCTTGCAATTTCTAACAAGTAGAGGTTCTCACTAGAACCATTAAAGATATCATGCACATTATTTTTCTTAAGTTGAATGGATTCTTTGCCCTTCTATATTAACTTGGAAATATGATCTACGCATGTCTTTTTGTCCAAAATCAGAGAGGCATTAAATGGCATCTAACTCATCAAGAATTTGTTTAGCATCATATTCATTCCAGCATTCCTTCTTGCAACCACTATGATAGTTAATGGTACATATTGATCAGTCGTTAGTCAATGGGAACTTTGTACAAGAACTTCCTGCTTAAATTTCCTGCATCGCATCCAAATATAATTGACCAAATCTACTTCATAAAATGAAAGATCCTTTTGTGCAACACTGACTTCTGAACTCATCTATCAGAAACCTAAGCATTACGAGCATATCATGTTTGAGCAGAACAAATTTCTCGAGTCAAAAAACCGTTGATCTGTGATAAACAACTCCTAGGTAAGATAAAAAGACGAGATCTTTATTTCATATTATTCTCTGAAGTGCTTCCAGTATTCCTCAATTTTGCTGTTGAGACAGAATTATTTGCATGTTTACCAGCCCAAGAGTGATGGTCCTAAGCTATCTCACATTCTTTTCATGAATGTTTGTCTATTAATTGCAAACGAGCTCTCTTAACATTTAAGGGAATCAATCAGTCCCACTGGCTGGTTTATTGGAGCTCTAATGCTTCTCTCATATTCACTTCTCATGACAGTTATTATGCACTAATCAACGTAGATACTTATGGATTTAAGTTTAAGAGATTCTAGCTGTTTTCACTTTCAGGCTTGCCTTTGATGGGACCACCAAAAAAAAAAAAAAAAAAATCTAGAGTCCCCTACGCTCCTGATCACTTCATCAACTGGAAGAAGACTCAAAACATGTTTCAGAATTGAGAGTTGACCAACCATTACTTCTTGCATGATATAATTTAGCATTGGGAACTAATGGCGAGCCACATCTGATCATATATCTACGTGAGAGGGAAAGGTTCCATATGTTGCTCAAAAAGTTAGATAATCTTTGGAAAAAGATATAGTTGAAATGCCACAATAAAAGGTGACTTGGATTGGTACGCAGAGGAGGCAAAAATCCATAACAAATGATGATTTTTCACGGGAGCCTGGAATTTGCAATGGCATTTACTCCTCCATCCTTCCCAATACATGATATTTTTCACTAGAGCCTTGAATTTGCAATGGCATCTACTTCTCGACTGTTCTCAAATACGAGGAAGGCTGGACAAGGCCAAGGATCCGATCTCTCCATAGTAGAAAAGATCAAAGGTATCATCATCACATTTCCATCCCTACTTTTATCATACGAATAGATTATAATTTCCACAAGCAACCTCCACTTTCTAACGCTCTAAGTATTCATCTTCCTGAATCGACACACTTTCTAGAGGTATACATAGATAATAACGTAATGAGAACTCATGAACCCTACAATAGCCTAGTTTTTTTTTTTTTTGCTGAAAAAAAGGGGAAGAGGGGGGAAGGGCAAGCCCACCCCGCGTAGCAGCCCCACACTGGGCCCCCACCCCGCCAGGAGCATGTTCGATGCGGGCAGAATGACCGTTTGGTATAGGCCCAGCTCACCAGACCCCAGCCATATTTTACTCATACCCTCCCCATCCGTGGCCCCGGCTCAGTTACCCCACTGGGCCCTGGCACGAGTATCCCGTGTGAGTACGTCACACCTGGCACCACCCAGGCTACCAGCCGACCAGTAGCACTTCCAGACCCCGTGTCCAGGCGCGGGGCATCCGGTCCCCAGATTTAATCGACGCCCGTGCATTTCGAACCTGGAACCACTTGGTTAGAAGCAAACGCCCCGTTCCAACTACCACCTTGGTGGTACAATAGCCTAGTTTTGAATGCGAAAGCCCGGGAGGAGTCTGCTGAGCATCACACCTTCAATCGCAGCCGTCCAAGTGAAATATGAAGTCAACATGTTAATTGCCCGTTCACAGCCTTTCGATCTCGTTTAGAGCGCCGTGATTGACAAGGATGTTGGACGGCCTCGATTCAACCGATCGAGCACACACTCTCTTAGTAAGGCGCAAGGGTGAAAATGGAATTACATAACCTAAGCCGGAGGCCTTCTTAAGGGACTTGGCTCGAGCAGAAACCCTAGGCACCGCTGCGATCTCCTTCCGTCTGTCTCTCGGCTTCTCGCCCTCCTCGAACCCCCAAGGTACTCCCCTCTCCCCACAAAGTAGGGTTGTCCTTGCTTTTGTTTTCTTTCCCGGATCTAGGCCTAATGCGAATCGATCTCAAGCTTTGCGTAGCTGGATTCTTGATTTTTAGAGTTTTGTTTTCTTCTCTAGTTCTTGTGTCATTTGATGCAATGCTGTTTTCATTCTGGATCTCAAGACAGTAGAAGACCGTGAGCAGGAAAAAATTAAGAATAAAATAAGAAAAATCGGGTTCTTTAAACATGTTATCGATGTGGTGCATGCTTAGATGTGGAACAAAATGTATATTTTATCGAAGTATCCATTTTATCGCACCATCAACGTTTGGATTTGTTGATGCTCGTAGGATCAAACTATGTTGTTATTCATAGTAAACTATAATTGCGTTTAAGATGTTAAGGTTCTTTTATGAAACTTTAAAAGTATATGGTTTTATCTCCGATTTGTAAAATGCATGCTATTCGGTTTTTAATGGAAGTCATATTATTAGTCTATATCATCTTGTACTCTAGTGTGTGCGCGCGTATATAGCTCTATATTCATGCGTAACACTGGTGGGTTTGGCTACGAATATACTGGTTATGTTTGTAAAAATTCATGCTGATGTAATGATTCCTTTGCCCAAGATACATGGAATTGATACGCTCCGGTTCGTTTTTAACTTTCTTATAGATATACATTAATCCATTAAAAATCATATTCGAGGGCATGTCCATTGCTGTTGGATTATGGTGTACTCAATCCACATTATTTATAGGAGGTGTCATGGCTATCGATCGCATATTGAATAGATGATTTGCAAGATATTCTAATTAAGCAGTCATTTTCCTTTGAAGGGTTAAAATATGTTTAAGAATGTCGGTTTTTCATTATATTATTTATATTTTAGTTCTTGACTTCGATTTTCTGCTATTCCATTTTGTTGGTGTAAGTGTTTAGACCAATCAACATGTTTACTGCAAGGAAGAAAATTCAGAAGGACAAGGGCGTAGAGCCCACTGAGTTTGAGGAGACTGTTGCGCAGGTTAGTTATGCACAAATTTAATTATAATTTTGTAAGCTTCTGCTTTTAGATTGTAAAAGTTTGTTATTTTATTGCAGGCATTTTTTGATTTGGAGAACCATAACCAGGAACTGAAGAGTGACTTGAAAGACCTTTATATCAATTCGGCAGTGTAAGTGTGGTTTTTTGTATTGCATGAGTGCTTTGAACAAATGCTTAGAGAACTTGTTTGTGACTGTATTTGGTCACTTGTGCAGTCAAATGGATGTAGCTGGCAACCGGAAAGCTGTTGTTATACACGTACCCTACAGACTTCGGAAAGCATATAGGAAGATTCATTTGAGGCTGGTAAGAGAGTTGGAGAAGAAGTTCAGTGGCAAGGTGAGACTTCCTTTTTCAGTTTGCAGTGTTTCTTGACTTTGGAAATCGAACTGCTTGTTGTTACAACTAAATAAACAGGAAGTTTGAACATATTTTTGAATGACAAGTGTTTTCTGTTTGTAACTATGTTTGTTTCTTAGATCAATTTGTTTTGTATGCTGATGCTTATGTGCCAAAGTCTTAATGGTTTCCATATGTGTCCTCACAACATTTTTCATTATTAGATTACTTCAACTTCAGCAATAGAGGGTCAACCTGGTAGACTTGGTTTTATAAATTGAATAATACTTGGAATGGTTTTGATAATTATTCAACATATTGCCTTCTCTGTAGATATAAGTGAAATGGAGAGAATGGAATAATTAGGCAACTTCATTAGTCACCTCTTCTGAAAGTCTTGGTTTTTAAGGATTCCACTTCTTTGTGACAAATATGGTTGAGATATTTTTAGGGATTTCTCTTTGTAACAGACGGTTGAAATGGCACAACTCTTTGCAGTTTACTGCACCAATATATCTGCTTTTTCTTATGAAAGGCCAATGCATGGAGTTGCAGATTGCTGTTATCTCATAATTCCAATTGCACAATTTTTTTCTAATATTCAAAAGAAAATAAAAAAATTTGTGAAGTCATCCTGCATGATGCAGAGTATTGTGCTTTACGTAGTTAGACTAAGTATTTTGCTGTCTCACAACAAAAAAATAATCTTGCAAATTTATTGCATAGGATGGTCCGATAATTTGTCTATCCTAGCTCTCTATCTTCAATTTCTGCATATTTTGGATTCCTACGAGGCCTTCAAATAAAATAGGTGTATATGTTTCTTGTATGTTTGTTGTTCTTGTTATTTATTTTATGTTTTTTAAACTCAGAAGGGAGTTTTTGTCATGTTATGACTATGCTTCTCTTGTAGGATGTCGTTCTTATCGCAACACGAAGGATATTGAGGCCACCCAAAAAAGGTTCAGCTGTTGTACGCCCTCGCAGTCGCACCCTCACTGCTGTTCATGATGCCACTTTGGAAGATGTCGTGTACCCAGCAGAAATTGTCGGGAAGCGTGTAAGATATCGTTTGGATGGATCCAAGATCATCAAGGTGAGAGGTTATTTTGTGATTGATTTTTCTTATGTTATTAGACATTCTAGTTGCAGTTAATTGAGTCTGTTCTTCTGGTTAAGATAATATTTCTTAATGTCATCAAAAGAATGCAAGTCCGATGGTTTTACATCTTTTATGCATGTAAAACTAGCCAAATTGACAAACTGTTTCTTTGGTTGTGTGGTTGCCAATGGCGAGACCTGCCTATAGTAATTACACTGTTGATAAGATTCATTAGACATCTTGATAAAGAAAAAGCATTAAAAAAACATTTCTAAAGATGTTTTCTGCGTCCTTGTCATGATGATCTTGCCAGATAAAAGTCTATTTTGCTCTACTAGGAGGTTCTGATTTAAGAATGCTACATTTGATATGATATTTCAGTTTAGTTGCCTCGTTATTTGCCTGCAAAAGTAGTTCGCCTTCCCATTTGGTATAGCTCTGTTCTTTTGAAAATCATATCCAATATGAACCTGTGAATCATCATTTATGATGGTAACTTGCATGATTTCACAACTTAGCTGCAGCTCCATGTAAACTTCTGCACAAAATTGATAACGAGTTTCTTGTGACAGATTTTTCTGGACCCAAAGGAACGCAACAACACGGAATATAAGCTGGAGACATTCAGTGGAGTCTACCGCAAGCTCTGTGGGAAAGATGTGGTGTTTGAATATCCTGTGACCGAGAGTGCATGAAGATGTTATTGTGGGTAAGTCTAGTGAGAGTTTTTAGGCCTTCAAACCAGGACACATTTTTGCTGAGAGGCATTTGCTTTCGTTATTTTGTTTGTTGTGAGAATTGAAAGTTTTGATGACTATATGATAATTCATTTCAATATTTTGCCTTTACTGCCTTCTCATGTAAAGGTTTCAAGACTTCAGAATTATCATGGATTCTACTTCCATTTAGAAGGCCCTAAAGACATTCTTGTGTAATCGATCCAATTGGTGAATGGGTGTTATCCTTGGTAACAGTCATACAGAATACAGTTGAATTGGACTCCTGCATCATACTTAAATAATATAAGGGAGGAGGTTTTGATGTAATGTTGGGAGGTAGTTCTCGTCAATGAAAAGGCAGTGAAACTTGCTGTGATTCGTCATGTTTATTTTGAGATTGTTGGTGCTTGGTAGGAGATTTCCAACAGCGAGGGAACGGTTTCAATTGCCAGAACGAAGCTGGGATTTTAACTTTTTCTGATTTTTTTTCCCTCTGTGATGGCCTTTTCATCCCTTTTTCACCCTCAACTGGAGGGAGGCGGTAAAACTCCTTCCTTTCTCCCATTAAACTTTAGTTTAATCTTTCCTAATAAACAATTCATGGTAATTTGGTTGCTGATGTTCTCAAACTGGTTGTCCCGTAACATTCTCTTCAATCGAATGTGGAACTGGAGTCTTCAGTCATGCAACTAGGAACGTCCCCAGATTTTGCATGATCCATGGATATTGGGACTGTGGGACTGGATCTCTAGAGGTTTATCTTAATTGGATGGAATTTCGATTTTGAAAAGAAAGAGCCATTCAGCCACCAATGCTGTTGATAAAATTATTGGATTGTGATGCTCAGTGACCTCCTCTTAATCCCATGTGGATGGGTGGGCCCTTTTCCTCAGAAAGTTATGTCAAATGATTAGCGTATTTTCCCATCAGATACCTCACGGGAATATGCTCTTTTGTCTCTCAACCTAGAATGGTTAAAGAAAAAGAAAAGAATATGAGAAATATCCTCGCCAAATTCCTCAACCCCTTCACCCTGGGTGGAAAAAATAAATTCATTAAATAAAAACTTGATTATAGGTACTTCGAGCCAATTTAGAGTTTAAGTTATGCTTCTTTCTTGACTAGGTCATGAGCTTTTCCCCCTCTAAAGAATGGATGACATCAAATTACATGCATGTAGATACACCTCCAAAGATCAAAGAACAAATATCTTGAATGGATGGATCTTGCCAATATGCCAAATCAAACTAGCCCCGAAAATAGATTACCCCCATACTAAATGCGCTTTCACTGCATGCACATTCCAAGTTGCCTTGCAGTATAGCATTGCATGGACAAAGCCATCCTTTAACGCTTTAATTTCCATGGAGATGCTCCTTCGCAACCAAGAACAACAACATAACTCGGGCCTGTGTGGATACAATGTTTTACTAAAATAGGTCATACAAAATATAGAGTTACTTTGCATACAGCAATTTCAGTAGAAATGTCAGGAATACATCTATCTGGTTACTTTCCAAGTTCATAGGTCATCAAATTAAAAAAAAAAGAAAAGAAAAGTAGATATGTTTTCAACAACATTTACTATATAAAAATATATTATATGCATTAACATTGCACGAACATCAATAACCTGACGCCATGCACATAGTATTAATGGTCTTCAAAAGGCATGCATTCAGGAAGCATTGTACATACATCCTGCTGCATGGTGAACTAGAGAAAAATATGCCACGTCCCTATTTTGATCTCCATAAATGCAGTACAATTTTATCCTTTCAGGTTGTTATTCTAAGGTTGCCTGTAAGATCTACCCTGTATAATCCCTTGATAGCCAATTCAACTTGCTGGTATATCACAGCGCTGATAATCCAGCTTATCCAGAATATTTTGATTCCTCCCAAAACCAAGAATTTGAGCACGTGCACAAAAAGGTAACATCATCGGGGCCATGCATTCTTGCTTTATGATTTGTGCCATTTCCATTACGAGCGGCTATCCTCTGCACGTGTAGTGCACATGCCGAACAGGAGTGCTATATAAATGGCGAGCTCCCAAACGAAGCGACCCCCGTCTGAGGGAGCGCAGTTTCTCGTACACCGATCTCTCGGAGAGAGAGCATTTTCTCAAACACCGAGCTCTCGCCTTCGTCTGCCTCCTTTCCTCCACGATTTCTTCTCGTCCTCTTCGAATCAGGGGAAATCTGGGGCTTCGGGAAGATGTCGAGATCGAGAGTCCGACGAGGGGAATTGCCTCCTCCGCAAGAGGTGATTCTTTTCTTTCGATCTCTCTCTTCTTTCTCTTTTTCTTTGTTATTTTTGGAAGTTTTCTTTTAAAAAGAAAGGAGACTGGACCTGCTTTTGGGTACCAAGGGTTTATTATTTCGTGATAAAGGGTTTTGAGAATTTTAGCCCATAATGAGACTGGGATCTGGGGTCCTGGGTTTGAGGCTTAGGTCAAGGCATTGGATCGGGCGAAATTGATTTCGGGACCAAGAAGAACGAAAAGTATTAGAAAGAAGCAGTAAAATCTGAAATAACTTTTATGTTTCTTTTCGACACCTTATTTTTCTTGGTGTAGGTATCCTCAAGATTGCCCGGAAATTCTTGATCATGATAACTTTTTTATTTTTATAAAATTTTTGAAGAAACTTTGATTTTTGTAATTCTTTTGCTTCTGTATCTCCACATGGATATCGAGGGTAGATGCAAGAAATGAAGTTTGATTGATTTTAGTTGCACCGTCTTGTAATTGCAGACTATAGAGAAGTTGGAGAAGATGGTGGAGGATGGGAATTGTTATGCGGCCCAACAGGTATACAAGTCATCTAGTGCAAGGTATGAGGTCTTTTTTTTTTTTTTTTTTTGATGACGATAAGTGCAAGGTATGGAGTTACTGGTTGTATTCAGTCCTTCATCTCGATGCTTCTAAAACTACAAGCTTTCCTCATGGTTGAGATGAATTCGAATGCATGCGATTTCTTGGTTTTAACTTTTATCATATAAGAGTTTTGAAATATTGATGAGTGTGTTTGCTAATTTTAGCACTGTTTATTATTTTAAAAATAAATAAAAATTGTGTATCCAGCTTAGTCTTATGATGTGGCTTTAAAGGAGCAGCTGGGTCATGGATGATCTTTTCTACTTGATCAGTTGTTAAATCTGTGCTGATGCTGATATTGATCTTCTGTAGCAGATATATAGCTGTTCAGAAGTATTCCGAAGCATTGGATCTCCTTCAGGAAGGCGCTTTGATCCAATTGAAGCATGGGCAGGTTATTTTTTTGACATTTTTTTTTTTGGAATACCTCCGTAAATAAAAGATCCACTTGACAACCAGTGAGCTGGTCTATCATTTCTTGGTAGATCATAGATAGATTCTTTGACACTATTAATTTTGGTGATATATTTTACTTAATAGTACAAAAATCTGACAAGATATTTCCCTATGAACTTATGTTAAATATAATGTTCTTAAGGAAAATTAATTATAATTATGACTTTCAGCGAGAAAAAGGAAATGTTATTCATGAAGAAACTGACGAGGTGAAAAACATTAAGAGAATGAGGATAAAGCCAAAGCAACGTACCATTCGTTGCCCTAACAACAAGCAGCAAAGGGGGCAGTAATCAATTCAGCAATCTCTATGGCACTCATCAAGCATTTAGACGATGCATTCTGTCAGTGCATTTAATGGATCCACTAAAAAGGATATTTGTCACCATAATTTTTGAATAGGCAACTATGGACCATGAGTTGGAAGTGGAAACTGATTTATACAATCATTTAGGATTTATATATCATGTCCATGCAGGACGGGAGCCAGCACAATATTCTTACTACATCATGTAAAGTACCAACTACCTTCGGCTGTAGGTCATGTGACTAAAACAATTATAAGATAGATAGTTGGCGACTGTTAATTGGTCTTGCTAGCCTCCTCTTCCATATGAGGGAGCAATGATAGTAGTGGAATTGGCATGACAATATTGTAGTCACTTATCTTTGGCCGGTGCTAGTTTTATCCTAATCATAATGACCATTGTCATGGTAACTTCCTTCCACGACTATAAACAATCTGCAAATCACATGCTGACAAATTGGCTAAAGCAATCGATCTCATCATAACATTCTGATGAAGGGACCACTTTTTCTATCTATTTTTTCCTTGCATAGGAAGGGTAAAGTAGGGACAGTCAATAGTTTCACCATCTTACGCCCGAATTAACTAGGTAAACAAACAAGCCCGCATCTTCTATTCTCCTTTATTATGCTTATTGAAGAGTTCTTATCCATTCAGCATTTACGTTGAAATATGATTAACCAATGCAATACAATTTTATAATTGTGCCATCATGTATTATGCTTTTGCTATCTATTTTTTTTTGTTATCACTGAGTTTAAATCAATCTACATTTTCCAATTCGCTGTTGAACTCAAAAAATTCTATAACAGATGAAAGGAAAAAAGGGGGAAGAGGTACCCTTTTCAGCTTCCCCAGATAATTTTAAAGAAACGTTATGAGGGCTTTATCTACAACCGTTGCTGGTTCCCCAGTTTCTTCTTTCCATCACATAGAAGAAATTTTCTATCAAATTGGGAATCTTTCAATCACAAGTCAACCTTATTAAATATTCAGACTCTCTTTTCATATTTGAAAGTACTTGTGCATAGGCCTCTTTATGCCATAAAAAAACTAGTGTACCTCTCAAAAAGCTTCAGGGTTATAAGCGAGATTATGTACTACAAATAATTAGTTATGCATAGGCCTCTTTATGCCATAAAAAAACTAGTGTACCTCTCAAAAAGCTTCAGTGTTATAAGCGAGATTATGTACTACAAATAATTAGTTATGCAAAGCCTGCCTTGTTAACTAGAGTTATGAGACAAGAAAATTTCAATTTTTCTTTCTTCTTGTGTGTGGGAATCAGTGAAGTGTGAACACTGAGATCCCTTAATTTGGTGTGTTTTCTGAATTTCTAGAACACTTATATCAAGACTCCTTATGGCCTCGGAGCTACATCTAACTCATATTTCCAAGATGTGGTGTTTTCTCTCTTCCTACCCCTCTTGCTTCTCCCCTTATTTTCTCTTAACTTAAGTTTCTCAATGGTTAACTCGCTTAAGTTCGTTCTTTGGACAATCATTCCTAGTGGGCAACAATTTTGATGATATTGTCCCCTTTGAACTTTGAAATGCTAAATCGTGTTTTAACTTGAATATATGCAGTATTTAATGTTGCTATCTCCTTCCTCTCACCATCTAATGCTCTCTCTCTCTTCCCGCCTCCCTCCTTCTCTCCCTCTCCCCTCTTTCTTTTGAGCTCTACATTACTTTTGTCGCAGTTTCTTGGAATATGCCTTCATTTGACCTTATAATCTGTTGATGTCCTATCCTCCCTAAAGTAGTCCTAGCAAATATCAGAGATCTGTTGCAGCCTTCAATTTTTTTCCAAAAATAGCACATTGGAATGAAATTAATTATTGCTCAAATGATTTGAGTCAATGGAGGCTTTCTATTGCTTTCACAATCTCCTCTGAAAATTGGACCTTTTTGTCTTTTACTGTTTGCTGTTATTGCAGGTTACTTGTGGGGCTGAACTGGCTGTCTTGTTCGTGGAAACACTTCTCAAGGGAAAGATACCCTATAGCGAAGAAACTCTGGGTCAGGTTCTTTTCTGCTGGTGCAACTTAGCTGATATTGTTCTGCTTTTAATTATGTGGATAGGAACACTGATTTCATTGCATTTAACATGTTAGCTTGTAGCTGCATGATGCACTGGGCTGAGTGCTATTTTAATTGAAGTATGTATCTAGTCATTTACTGCCCTTTTTGTTGTTACTCATATGATTTAACTTTATTGATGTATGAAAAGGCCCCATAAGCTTGTACCATTTAGAACCAATATGCTGTAGATAACAAAGGCTTTTGGGAACTGATTACCTGCTTTATACAAACCTGGCCAGATTTAATTTTGAGCAGATGAAATTGGGCTAGTTGCATCGATGTCCTGGGCTGTTGTTTTATGGCTTATTGGCAATAAAGTTCTATAAATGGTCATGGAAGCTAGGGCTAACCTAAGGGTTTCACCATCGATAGGTAACATGATACAATATTTGTAGATATGGTTATCTAGAGTCCAATTCATAGGTTTGTGTTCTTTGTCCTTTCAAGAAAAAATCTTCTGTTACTAATCTGCAATTTAGATGAGACACTGGTAATATCGGACATAGATAATGATCAAATATTTAGCCTCAAATTTGGTGATTTGCTACTTTGTATTACCGCATATCAGGAAATATATTTTACCTAATCCTCTAAAGCTTGAATATGTTTGGACAATATAGTGGTGGAAAATCAATCTGGTGATCTCAATTGCAACGTTGACGGTCATCCTTAACATGCTTGGCCTGGCCTTTTAAAAGTTTTTAAATGCGGAAGTTTGGAGAAGAAAATTGCCACATGGGACCACATGTAAAGGGGATTGGTCAGTAACGGGTTCAGATTCACTTTATCCTTGGTCATATTAACCCTTTCAACTTTAAACTTCATTTGACTTTCTCAATTTCTGGGGTAAATTCTACTATGGTCAAGATTTTAGGAGAAGGTTCCTTTAGAAGGCACAAGCTCGATGTAAAAACTGTTTGCTTGTTAAACTAGGGATCATATTTGCAAACTCAAGCCATTGAATGAGCCTGGTCTTGTAAACATTTGAATGGGACGAATTTGCTCGTCCCTTGTAAGTGGCTTTTGCAGCTTGTAGATGAAGAAGCACAACTGAGAAAGGTAATAATTTGGAATAATTACTGGAATAAGAGAAAACAATATATTATGTGATGTCTGATGGTACCTTTTCTGGGATTCTTAAATCTGTATTGAACATAAGCCAGCCTCTTGAGGCGACTTCTGAAGTTAGAGGCAGATGATGCATCCTTCTACCTTTAAAATATTTGACTGCACAGTTCTTCCAGTTGGCATTAAATAAACATGCTGGATTGCACATTATGTTTTGTTGATGAGAGGTCCCACAAGTAGGAGCCAAAGAGGGTACTCTCAAAGGAGTGTGCTGAGTTGCTTGAGCTGTAAAGAAATTTAGAGAATAGCAAGGTCCTCCAACGAAGAGAATTCTATAATTAAAATGGGAGTTGAAAGAAGGTCCTCCACTCATTTCCTGTATATTTTGTTTCGTATTAGTGGTAGTTAATGTTCCATTAACTGTGAAATAATCCCTTTATTGAGATCCTGATGCTGCATTCTTCTACTCCTTGAATCTTTTCCTGCAACTTCCTTCCAGTTAGCCTCTAACAAACATGCTGCATTGCACGTTATCTCGAGGTTGATTAGAGGTCCCATGGCTAGGTGCTGAACATGGTACTCTCAGAGGAGTGTGCTCAAATTTTAGATAAGGCTAAGGTTCTCCCAGCGAAGAGGATTCTAGAAATAAAAGTGAGGGTTGAAATGGAGATTCTCCACTATTTTCCTGTATATTTTGTTTTATATAGGTGGTGCTATAAAATACCTGTCTTCTTTTTCTTCATAAGCTTGTGCAGTCTTGCCATTTCATTTTTATTCTTTCTGCTAGTTACTCATTGAAAAGTCAGATTATATCTATGCTATCACCTAACTATGGGCATTTTCCGTGTCTTACAAATGCTGGGTCATCAATTTTGGGATGAACCCTTCTGTTCCATTAAGTTCATAAGTTGCATCCAAGTACTATCTTTGGCTCACTTTACACATGAACTACCTGAATTGCTGAATTAGTTCGTTGGGTTCTCTATATCGATGGCTCGTGATTCTAAAAAACATTACATTCTGGCTGAATAATTCAACTTTTTCTTAAAGTTTTTTCTGCCTCTTCTATCAAAACCAATATCTCTTGATAGCCATCTCATGTGGAATAGATCAATATTATAGAGTTCTCTTAGGTGCTAAAACTGAGAACATATACTCATTTCATGCAATGTTTTCGGATATGGATATCTTTGCCTATTGTAGGCTTTTTAGCTATCTGCAATTATGACTGGAATGTTCTCTTTAGATCGTCTCAGGAAGATTTATCAGCATTTCCCAAAGATACCTCTCCCACAGAAGTTGCTAGATGATGATGATGATGACATGCAAAAACTCTCGGAAGCTCTGATGGCAGCAAAAGTACGTGTTGAGAGTTGCTCATCATTTTTAAAAGCTGCAATTAGGTAGGTTGGTTGCTATTTCTTGTTGTCAATTTAAAATTCACTGATATCAGTGCTTTTGTTTTATTGTTTGCATGCTATTTTAAGTCAAGTTTTGCAATCCTGGTTTTCATTTTTTTGTGTTTTTTTGAAAGAGCCTTCAAGATGTTAAAAGGAGGCTCAAAGAACATAGTTCTTTAGGTGAATTAACATAGCAAATCATGGAAGTAAGTCTTCATATTGTTTGAAATACTAGTGTTATAACAACCTTTGTCAACATTCTTGGTGAAGAGATAATAATGGTCTTGATGGAGAGGAAGTTGGATTCTTGAGTGGCAAGACATGCATATGGGGCCTATATTACCTAGAAAGACTAGTTTATAGCTAGTTCCTTTTGCTCAACAAAAACCTCATTGTAGCATCTTTTAGCTGACTCACATCTTTGGGCTAAAGTGAATCTGCAGTTTGCAATACTGAGATTGCATGGTTTACTAATGCAGTTTTAAGCCAAATGGAAGTGGTGGATGGTTGAGGTGATGGCAACTTGTAAAAAAGAATCTCAAAGTATATTATAAATCCCAATTTGATATAACTGATCCCCAACAGTTAAGACAAGGCTTCATGGTTACTGTTACTGCTTGGTTATAACCAAATTTCTTTTTGCGTTTTGGGTCCTTGGCACAAAAAGCTAGAAAGAAGTGTGCGGTAACATCAACAATGCAAGAGTAAGACTACATTTTAAGTATCATGCTTAACTATCTCTCTTAAGGCAGTAATGTTGTACCGCACGTGCACGAACACACATTCACACACACACACACACACACACATATATCCTGGTGTGGGCTGCATGTCCGCTAGCCAACACAGCCTGCCTCTAAGGTGGATTCCACATCTTTTGGAAGAATTAATTTGTATTGAACCTGAGACTGTCTGAAGGTGCATCCGGACTTCAATAACTTTCTCATCTTTGGTGGATAGTATCTGGGGATCATGAAGTCTCTGAAGATCTCTTCATCTAGATCTTATATATATATATATATATATGTAATCATCTGCTCACATAAAATAATGTTGACTTCAAGATATATCAATTTGCCATCTTCTGCCTTTTTACTAAACACCCTTCGATTTCTTCCTCCCCCTCCCCAACTTTCTAGGCTTTATTAATATAAATTATGGGATCTCTACTTCTTAAGCATGTTTTAAGGTATTTTGAGTATGCACTTACATTACTAATGACGATTATCCTTTCGTAGGTGGTCAGCACAGTTTGGGGCTCACAAAAATGGATCTGCTCAGTTGCATGATATGTTGGCTGAATATTTATATTTTGAATCTCCTGAGCTGGTATGTTGAAGTACAGACTACAATTTTCAACAAAGAACAATTATTACAAGTTATATTTTATTGATATCTCAACACTTACCAATGGTAAGAAGTTTTATCCCTTGCTTGTTATTTTTGTTGGTACTATGATCTCTAAATTGGATGCTACCCTACAGGACATAATTAAAGTTTCTAGCCACTTTGTTCGTGGAAGTAATCCAAAGAAGTTTGCTTCCACCCTAGTGAACTTTATGGGCAAGGTAAAGTCTGGACCTTTCCCGTAAACTGACCTAGCACTTTTTTTTGCTAATCTCATCTACTTATTTCATCGCTTGAATAAAACACGCTATCGTGTACATTCCATAAAAACTTATCTTATAAGAAACTTTTATCTTTTTTATCTTTTAACTCTAGTAAGAATGATGAATTACATCTCCATATTATAATTGCTTGTAATATTTTTAATGCGACTCGAGAAACATAGGAAACAAGTTTTTGGTACCTTGGTATTATTTGAATTTTGTCCCTTCAACTTAACATGTCAGGTAATTTTTGTTCTTATATTCCAACATACATCTGGCTGTTTAGGCCTTCATTGCTTGTATTATCCATTGGATTTAAAATATCCTGGTTTATTGAATGGGTGAGGATCCTGACTTTAATTTCATTCTCTATTTTTGTCTATACATTTGCGTGTGTATGCATCCATATGTGTCTGCACGTGTGCATGTGCATTTTTTTTTTGTGTGCAGCATTGCCTTCTTGGTCATGATGCATCTTGACCTCAATTTCATATCTAAGAGAATGCAACTCCATCTATCTTTTATACCTTTGTTTTATCCTTCCATTACATTTGTCTAGGATGTTCTAAGTGACCAAACTTTTGGCTGTCTATAGTGCTATCCTGGGGAAGATGATGCCGCAATTGCACGTGCAGTCCTACTGTAAGTTTTCTTGATATTTGATACTTCTCCATGGTTCTTGATGTTATGCACCTCTGTTGCACAGTCTAATGTCAGTGTTACCTTGAGTGAATATGTCCTGGTTGGTGCAAGTATCATGACATCCTTGATTACATGGCTGTTCAAGAAACTGGAAAATATAAAATAATGTTGTAACAAAGCAGATGTACAATATAATTTATAAACAAGGAAAAATGTGCATTACCTGTGCCAGGAACCTGCACGCTGAAACATTGGTTAAGCATATCTGTCGACATCTTAATTTGAACTTTTATATGCTAGGACTGTATTACTTAGTAATCATCCTTTTCTTGATAGGTACCTATCACAAGGGAACCTGAGAGATGCCAATTACCTCATGGATGAGCTTAAAAAGCAACTGGAATCCCAACAGTTTGATTTTCCCCGCTCAGATTTGACCCAGTTTATCGAGTATCTTCTGCAGACGTATGTCTTTTTTGTTTCCTGTTTCTGCTTGATCATTTTTAAGGATATCTGAAAGTCAGTTGGCGGTGCCATTTTATGTGAAAACAGATGAACAACTTCATGCATAGATTGCAATATTGAAAATGAAAGCCTGCAGTTTGTTAAAGCTTAAATTATTTTTCTCCATTTTCTTTTCCTTTTTTAATTTAAAGTAGTGAACTTTTGAAGAAACATATATCTTTTCATGTAAGAAAGAACAAAATCTAGGTCTTGTTAAGGTAGGAATGTTGCTCTTCTCATATTAAGTGTTCAAGATGGGATGATCTAGGCAAAACTACATTACAGATATATATTTTGTGTACCTATAATTTTTAAATAGATGACAAGGAATGCAGAGAAAAAAAAGAGAAAAAGAGAAACTGATAGAATTGCCGACGACTTCAGTTCCTTTAGCTTATGTGTACTTCACATGAAGTGGAATAGTGAATGGATCCATCTCTGTGTTCTGACTGAAATGACATACTTTTGGTTTATGGAATTGAAAATTTTAAAAAAACAATGAGGAGAAAAGATATGATGGTGCAAATTTAATTGCTAAATCTTATTAGGTGTTCTTTTATATAAAACTAGATTATATATGCCATAATATGATCTAAAACAATTTCAAGATGATTATTAGTATGTCTAGTCATATACTTGCATAAATGAAACAAATTTTCAAGTGAAATAACTCTATTGTGAACTAGTGTTGACATATCTATCATAGACTGCCTGGCAAGAGTATTGTCCTTTGCCCATGCACTTGCCACTATGTTCTTTGGTTTTTATCTTTTCAGCCCCAAATTTTGTAACCTAAACATCCTTCAAGAATTGCTATTTTGCCAAGATGCTACTAGATGTTTGAATTGATGCAATTTCATATGGCTGTTGATATGTCTATACATATTAAAATATTTTTCTTATTGACCTGTAGAATATTAACTGCCCATATAATATATATACATAAGTTTTTGTACATATAGAGAGAGGCAAACTAGGATCCGGTTGATTGGATTTCAAGTCGGCTCTTAGTTAGGGGAAATCCAAAGACTGGTCTGATATTGATGATCTACTACATCTGGACCAATTACAAGCCGAATATGATGTGATTTTGAGACCCTTGGTGTATGCGCAAGTGGTCAAAAGTGGACAATTTGAATGGCACGAGACTACCCAAATTTTACCACTTGATGTATAGGCTAAGGATCTTGAGGCACACGATTTTGGGTTTGTAAGCGATTTAGAGGAAGTAAATTTATAATATACATACATATATTATAAAGAGAAAGATTGTCTACTCTCCTCTCAAGAGGAGAGGGTATCCACTCCTCTCTGATTCAAAATCAATAATTAGAACTCAAATCGAAGATTCATACCATCGATTATGATTTATATTACTAAAAATGCGTACAAGTAAAAAAATCATATATTTTGGTAGACTCTAATCTATGCATCAAGTAGACATAAATTTGAACCATTTTCATTGTGCTAGTATCCTAAAGTACATGATAACGCATTCATATTGAGAATCCACCCTATTGTTCATAGTCCACACATGATAAAACATGTATAGATTGAAAATTATTAGTTTAATGCATATATTAGTAGCAAAACATGATTTCAGATCATTTTAACCATGCATTTTTGCATCCACTTGATGCATAAGTTAGACCACTAGAACATTTGAGTTTTTAGTTTCTAGGCATTTTAGTGATACAGATAATGATCAACTGAATGAATCTTCGATTTGGGTGCCCAATTATTGATTTTCTTTTGAGTGGACTAGATACCCTTTAATCTCATGAGTATAGTCTATCCAATGTCCACATATATGCACGTACACACACCCACGCCCCCCACCACACACACATATGTACATACATAAATATACATATATAGAGAGAGTTAGGCTAGGATGCACTTAAGTGCATTTGGCTCCAAATACTTCCTAGTGGAAATCAATGATGGACCTTTCACAATGAAAATCGACACCATTAAACACGATCTATGGTACATAAAATGCCTAGAAACAAAAAATTACACAGTTTTGACATCTTTTATTTGTGTATATAATCGATGAAAAATGAGCAAGTTATTAGTTTGATGTTATATCTTCATTTAATTTATAGTCTAGAAGCATCCAAATTAGCTGAAAATTGATCTATATATGTTTTAAAGTATTTAGATGAAAATCAATGGTTTAGATTTGTAAATTATATAGTGTATAACATACCATACCTCACTTGATGTATATGCAAGAGACTTCTAAAATAAATGATTTTTTGTCTCTAGGTATTTTATACATCATAGATCATGATCAACAATGTTGGTTTTCATTTTGAGAGGTGCATCATTATTTCCACTAGGATGCATTTGGGGCCAAGTGCACTTGAACGCATCCTAGCAACTCTTTCTATGCGAGAGAGAGAGAGAGAGAGAGAGAGAGAGAGAGAGAGAACTTGTAGCATGTTTGAGGTCTTCAATAAGATCAAGGCAGAATGAACGATGTTATTTAGTATCTATTCCTTTCATCATGATCTTTAACATCCAAAATATCTAGAGACCAAAAATCATATGCTTTTTTGCCTGCTTGATGTACAGATCAATGATTTCTAAAAAGCATGGTTCTGGACTTTAGATATTTTAGACTGCACGCAGTGCATGCTGATTATTTAGGAGAGGAGAGCGTTTGTTAATGGATGTGATCTCAAAATTGTTTAGAGTTGATTTAATAAGTATGTTTCCTGATTACCCTTGTGTACTTCTCTTCTTTCGCTTCCTTATCATTTCATAGTAAATAAAGGGGTCTATTCATTATAAAAATGGTTCAATACAAAATCAGACCAGGAAGAGGCGGTGCCCAAGGAGTCCACTCGAGACGCATATGGAAACCAAATATGTTGGGGTGGAGATGCAAAAGTAGGGGTGGAGATGCATGGGCCCCACTGCTGGAAGTTTTCTTTATGATAGTAAATATAAGTTAGATCATGGTCCATGGCATGAATCCTCTTCCCTTTCTAAAATGAGTGTCTATTTTACTATTTTGTATATGTTTGTATCTATCTATGCTGATGCTTTGGTGTGAGAACAAACAATCATGATTTTTGTATTTGATTTCATATTAAGCAGGCTGGAAAGGGATGCTTTTCCACTTCTTAAGATATTAAGGCAGAAGTACAAGTCAAGTATTAACCGGGAACCATTATTTGATGAGGTAATTTTTTTATTTTCTCAAATAGCAGAACTATTGTTGGTTTAAAGTTTTTTGGTTTAATAGCATGTCTGCTTGTTTTTTTTTTTTTTTAAATAATCAATTTGTTACTTGTACAAGTGTCACTAAAAGGTAGATTAGGGGAAGCTATAATGGCAGTACTGATCCTTTTTTCCTGTATATATAATATAATAAAATTCATTAACAGTGGGATCTTCAGGAATGAGTTCGAATATTGTGCAAGTGGGTGTTTGGATCCATAATTTTTGCTAAATCTGGATTATGAACAGGAAATTTGGTCTGCAGAACCATGTCTTTCAATCAAGTCATATTTCCAAACACAAGTGTAGTGAAGTCGGTAATCTTGACTAGCATCTTTGAAGTGCTTTTCATCATCAAATGCCCCCTACTTGCATCATTCCTTTGTTCAACATAATATCCAACATCAGATCTCAAGTCCCATCTTTGCCTCCCTATACCTGTTGGTTGGTCCACTACCTTCACTAATGTCCCTGGCCTTACTGTGGTAACAAATATACTTCTACTTCTTGCCTTTTAATTTGAGCACCGAAAGCCATTGTCTTTGTGTGTGTGTTGGGGGGGGGGGGGGGGGGGGGGGGTTGAATGTTTTGATCTCATGGTGCAATACTCCCAAAAAATCACTTTGATAATGGTATTAAAATAGTTGGAACAATTTCTTCTAGTATGGGACCAATAGATGTGCATATAGTTTGATACAAAGCTTAATGTTGCTCCTATCTTCTTATATGCTGCTAGGCATCAATTTTAGAATCGGAAGAATTTCAGAATGTTGTTTAGAGTCATTTGAAATGTGATAAGGCATCAAACCAGTTGAATTGAATGAACCTGTTGGCCTTCTGAGGAGAGTGTGCTTAATACAAGGAATCTTCCAAACAAGATATGCCAAATCAGTATCGGGACTCGTACTGGTCGGCGGATGGGTCGGTACGGTACCGAACTGGTACTATACGGATGGTACGCTTGGGCACGTCAATCACGCTATTTTTTTTTTAGTTTTTCAAGTCCAATTAATTGGTAATCAATATTTTTCAACTTTTTCAATAATTTTAAGTCTAATTTGATTTTTTTTATGTTTTTTTGATGTTTTTATGATCCTGGTTTAACCTAAATGATGCATCTTATTGTTTTAAAGTGATACAAAATATAAAATGATTAGTAAGATGTTGCATGCTATATAAAAGCACTATGAAATATCCTAAAATCAACTGGTGCTTAAAAAATATAAAATAATACAATCAATTACATATATTTAAAGTACAACATACATGCCGATATCTAAAATCTCATCTAGTGGCGATGCTTTTTGGAGATATCCAAATCATTAGCATAGTCAGAAGGCAGATCAACTCACTTCTCTAACCAAGCAGCATTGTAGTCTTATATGTTTATCCCATAAGGAACGCGCTCTGGGTTATAAGCACTCTCAGATCTCTCATTGAAGCTCTGGCTTTGAGAGGTGTCATCTGACTGATAAAATGGCTGTGAAGGGGTCCATTCGAATAAGCTAGCAGCAAAATTCGATCCATAAGATGCTCCGGGCTGCGTAGGGCCTTCCCAACATCTTTTAACAAAAAAAGAAAAGAAAGAGGAGGCTTGGTTCCGAACCGGGCCGACTTGGTGCGAATCCGGCTAGTTCGGTTTCGGCCCTTTCCGGCTGGTTCGGAATCCGTTTTGGCCTGTTCGGGATCCGTTTCTGGCTGGTTTGGAGCCGATTCCGATTTTTAATTGGCGAACCGACTCAGTCCCTAACTGGGTCGGTTCGATATGGGCCAAACCGGGCAGTTCGGTCCGGTTCGGCCGACCTTGCTTCCAAAAGTAGGCAAGTCACCATTGCAAACAACCTGCTAGGGTAACTCTAGGTGGTAGAAGCCACTGGATACATTTGGAGGATTGAAACCATTGAAAGTTTGAAACTTCTCATTGATCTTATGAGTAGTTAAGTTGGCATCTCTTTCAGATTAAATTTTAAATGGTAAGATCCTTAATGATTAGAACTAGAGCTTTTTCCATTGATCTACCAAGAAAGACTAGGAATGAATTCTCAAAATCTCTAAGCCACATTGTGCGATTTCTACCAGATCAAGTCATATCATAGCTGGGAGGGCCATTTATTGGTGGTTGCTAGTTTGAGTGGAGAGCTGCTTGATCTTCAATAATTATTTAGTATGTTTTCTCTCTTCAAAGTTTGGCTTCTGTTAAAATTCCAAGGTTTTCCAATACAACATCAATCTAACGAGGCCCTATGAGAGAATTTTATTGACTTTTTGAATTTGAAATTCTAGGTGACTATCAACATTAATACCCATCCTTCACTGTGAGACAACTTTTGTCAGGCCCTTTGATACTTTTTAAGACCAATATAGTGCAATTGGCTTCATAGCACGATTGTCATAGGAAACGTTTGATGGCAATGTCATATCATGCAATCGGGGGACCTCCCATTTGGGTTATTTATACCAAGCAAATAGCTTTCTTGCTAGAAGAGGATACTTTTTTGTCAATTCTTTTTCCACAAGACCATGGCACGCTTAGCAATTTACAAGCTAAGGCTCTACCATGTATACCATTATCATCTGACATAGTCAAAAAAGGCTTCTTATTATTTAAGCATTTTGTGGTGTTTATTGGGAATATAAAAAACTTTTATAGTGAAACTTTAAATAGACCGATATCTTTATTGAATGTATTACCTAATCATTCAACTTGCCTGACTATGACATGTTTTATGACTTGCAATTTTGCAGTTATTAGATGAAATTGCGGAAAAGTTTTATGGAGTACGACGCAGAAGTGGACTACAAGGCATATTTGGTGATCTTTTTAAGGTATGATTACCTTTTTAGTTTATATTGAAAAGGATCTGACATGTGAAGTATAAATTGTGAAGCAAAGTTTTAAAATTTGCTTTCGGTTTTGGTCCTGCCAATAAAGTTTTGGAGTTCAGTCAAAAAAATAGGGAAAAAATAAAAAAATCAAGACAAGTTATTTTAAGCATTTTAGTTTATTTTAATCATTTGGAGTCATAATTTATATTATTTGGGTAGTTTAGAGATGAAATTAAATTTCATTGAAGCTTTAACTTATCAATCATATTATATGAACATACTCATATATTAAATAAAATACAAATATCACTCAATCATGCATAAACAAATAAGACAAGCAAGTTTTAAATCTCATGGGACAGGAGTATCTTGGTTTGTCTATGGAATGGGATGCCGCACTGTCCTACCTCGTCCTAGTGGTAGACCTGGTTGAAAGTCGTGTAGGTACCATCCATCTCTCTCCCCTTCTTCTTTCCTTTTCGTTCTTTTTCTTATTTCTTTCCTTTCTTCCTTCGTTCCTTCTTTTTTTCTTACATTTGTTTCTTTCCTTTTTCTTCTTTCTTTTTCTTAACCCTTCCTTTCCTTCTTTCTTTCATTCATTTTCCTTCTTTCTCTTTGCTTTGATCCTTCCTTCCCTTCCTTTTATTCTTTTTCTTCCTCCTTCCTTTCTTTCCTTTTTCTTCTTTTTTCCTTCCACTTTTCCTTTTCTTCATCTTTCCTTCCTTTCTATCTTTCCTTTATTTCTTTTTTCCCAGCATGGATGAGTTTCAGTTTCGGAGTCTCGACCCCTTCTCAGTCCCATTTTCTCACAAGAACATGACAGGAAGGTTGGGATGCCCTCCGTCCCACCGGGGCTTAAAGCCTTGACAAGTATCCAAGAACATAAAATTAAGTACATATCTCACTCTCCAAAATAACATCAAAGCTCCTAAACATGCACAAACATCTTTACCATCCACAGTTGCAGTGCTCTTTATAACATAAATCACACAACAAGATTGTATCTGATATCTTACCTACCTCAATATTTAAGTTAGATGACAATAACATGGATTAGATCATTAGAGCTTTAAGTAAATGTGTGGTAGAATTGTATTGATGAATGTCAGAAAGTGTTTTACATATCTACTTGTGAAACAAAAAATTAAAAATAAAAATTAACAGTTTTGGCCAGTTTTGGCCAAAACTCGCCAAAACCGACTGAAACTGGTGGAAACTGATCGAAAGTGAAAATTAATGTCAGTTACGGTTTGGTTCGGGAAGTGGATCTGATTTGTGCGAAACTCCAACCTTGTTCTGAAGAGCACTGTTGTGTACCATAAGATTGCTATAGTGGCTTTCATAATTTTGTAAAGATGCAAATTTTGATTCTAAACCATGTTTAATGTATTAGAAGCATATAAAATATTCCAAGAAACATGGAACTCGAAATATATAGTTAAGAGTAAAATTTGAGATCAGTCTTCCTCCTTTTGTGCTGCCCCTTTTGCTACCAAACTACTCCTAAAATAAAATCAATTTTTAGTTCGAAATTATTTGAATTAAGGAGGCAGAATCTATAACTTTGATGGTAAGGGCCTCTGTGCCTTTCTTTTCAATTGAAAAGCTATTCTTTGCATCCAATATGTTAGGGTGGAAACTGCTTCCATTCTTTATATAATTTTTATCCTTTGAAGTAAAGTGCTGCATCACCAGGCATTGAGTTAGTGGCCTTTATGAATTTCAATGCTATACATGCCAAGGTGTTGCATGTCGAGGCTGTTTCATAGATAGTAGAGGCATTATGATCATGTATTATCTTATGCAATAGCTTGACAAGAAACCTCTAGCGTTGAATTAGTGAAGCTGTCTAAAGTATAGGTATTGTATAATTGATTTCTAAGTTCTGTGGTAGGGTTTATGTTTATACACTAATAAGCAAATGAACAAGACTGGATATAGAACTTAAGAAACTAAGATGTAAGTTATGAAGTCAACCAAATGGATGAGACAAAGCAATATGAATGGATTGGAAAAACTGTCCTTGTTAGCTTTGATGCTAAAATTACCGGTATGAACATATTTTAGTTGCTTGGATCTCATTTTCAGCATTTTCCATTGGATAAATCAAAGAGAACCCTGCTTTGTTTTTCGGTGATACGAACAACCCAGCTTTAATATCATTACCAATTTTTGTTGAGCTATGAAGGTTCTCAGGACTGATAAAACTATTTAAGAAAATTGTAGAAAAAGGTTTTTGAAAACTTAAATTCATGATTATCAATCTGCAAGTTCAAATTTAGACTAGCAGCTCGACAAACTAGTTATAATCTGCCCTATCGATTTTCATTCATGATATTTGGTATTATGTCAATGGTTTGAAAGTGGCGCTATTCACATTTGAAGGAGATTAACATTGGCAAGATAAGAGCTAATATGAGAAATTCACTGATAATATTTACGTTCCCACCAAGAGCTGGTAGCTCCATTGGTTGGTACTTCCCTCTCCCGCCTCTCCAAGTGAGAGGTCTCAGGTTCAAACCTGAGTGGTGGTGAATAACCACTATATTCTAAAGTAAAAAAGATAATATTTAAATTCCTCCCTAGTACACGAGGCAGCTAGAAAGTAATTACATCTTTTCTTGCAGATGATGTGAGGGGCTGTTTGAAGAATGCTATTTCTATCAACCCTCAAGACTCAATCTTGGGCATTGAGATTGGAGTTATCTGGAGCAAAGTCATTCTAGAAATGACAACAAATTTTCCTATGATCATGCGGGGGATATCCTATAGACAGCAGCTCAGAGGCAGATTTAATTGTTATTATCTTGCTATCGATCCTGAACTAGCTACAAATATAGCATTGACATTTATAATAAAATTATCCATTCATGAATAATCAGGCACCTTACTGAAAACAAATTTAGTGCATATTGTAATCATACAGTCTCCCCAAGTTTGGTACTCGAAAATTTTGGATATGCATTTGTAGATGGATAGTGATTTGTGAAACTACTGTTAAGAGTTTATTGTGGAAAGAATGATAATATATAATAAACATACACCTAACCACCTGTTGAGTGTAGAAGCTGCTGAGATATAATAAACTCTTTCCCAAGGTTGATCTCTATAGTCGTATTTCTTCTTTTCAGCCTCTGCATTTGGTCAGGCTCCCCTAGGACTTCCCAAGTGTCTTTTCTGTCAGGTGGAATGGAAAGCTTTTTGTAGCATGAAATTGTGGGATCAAACCTTCTAAACTTTATAAGGCCACATAAGAATGTGACGATTTGAAACCCGGCAGATGTAATACCTTGTCCTTCGAGATTATTGCTTTTTTTTTCTTCTTATATATAAAAAAATTGAAGTTCCCCCACCTTTCCGAGGAGAAGATTATTGCTAGTTTCAAACAGGAAAATTGTGATGTTCTTCGTTTGGAATCCTCGACAAATCTGCTATAATCGCGGACCACCTGCACATTTTGGAGCCCAAATAAAGTTGGTATGCACTCGAACACGTTAGGTTGATTAGCTTTGAGTTATCGGATGTCCATCAAGGCATTCGATAACTCGTTAAAGATATTTCTTCTGGAGCGTTCTGCAATGAATTTAGCAACGTCCATAATATCTTTCTCCCCCCCCAAACCGTCTTTGGTTGCAATAAATTAAAGCTATTTTTCAGCTACTATGGTAAGACAATTACTTATGATCCAGATTATATTTTGATTGCAACAAGACCATCGAATATAGTTAAAAAAAAAAAAAAGGTTAGACAACAGGTAGGATAGAGAGTATAAAACTGAAACATGGACAAGGAGATGCTTACTATAATCATGATCTTGATTATTCCAACTGACTTGAAAATTAGAATGGACTGACCACATGTTCTAACTTGACGGCTCAGAACTAAAAGAGGTGCTGCCGTAAAGCTGCAATGTAAAAGACATTATTACAATCATGTTGTCTTGTTAGGCTGTCTCGTACAGGCTCCTAAGCTAAGAATCATGGTGCCTGTCATTAATAACTTTTAAAAAGGTGAAGCTTAACTCATGATCTACACTCCTGCATGCCTTGTGGATTTTGCGCAGCATCCTGATCTCTGGACTTGGGAGCAGCAATTTGGGCAGCCGTCCGAGCCTCACCAACAACAGTTACGGAAGGATTTCCTCAAAAAGAAAGGCGGTTACGTAAAGATTGTGTAGAAAAGGCATTATTTTAAGGAAGCCTCAAGCACCAACATTTTCAATGTCAGCACCCTTATTAATTCTCTTCACGATTCCTGCAATGACCTGATACAACACCAGATACTTAGCACACATACGAAGCCTATGGATGATGATAGAACTATAAGAAAGTGAACACCATGGTATAGCTGATATTGCAGTGCTAAGAGCCCTGGTTCCAAGCATTTAAGGTAGATGGCTGTTCTTGACAATCCTTATTTATGACCCAATTTATTCAATATATTTTACCAATTATATCCATTGGAAAAACCAAAAAAATCAAAAGAAGAGGTTTCCTCAGGTATTTGCAAATTACCTTTCCAGGCCCCAGTTCATAGCTTTTCTTAAGCCCTTTGCTCAAGAGAGTCTTCACTGTCAACTCCCACTGAACTGGTGAAGTCACCTGTTATTCAAAGAGACCAGTTCGGTAAAAGCTAATGCTCATCAGTTTTAGACAATATAAGATATTTGCAATCCCATGATAGTCACCTGACGTGCTAGAATCTTCTTGATCGTATCAGGATCTGAGTGTGGTTGTGCATCCACATTGGAAATAACTGGTATTTTAGGAGTTCTAATTTCTGTTGCTGCCAATGCAGCTTCCAATCTTGAGACAGCTGGCTCCATGAAGATGGTATGAAAAGCACCAGCAACCGCTAGACGTACCTGATGACAGAAAGTACCCAGATTCCCTGTTTCAACATTCATAGCCCTTTCTTCTGATATATAGTCTTAAATTATAAAACATAAAAGCCTGGAACAATTACCATCTAAATCATGGTGATATTTCAACCATTAACAACTATGCTTCATTTGAAAATAATGGTATTCCAAACATTTGAGAAATAATTTTATTCCATGTTACTAATTGATGATTTATGACCAAAACCATTTTAAATCATCAGTTCATTTATAAGTTGCCAAGATATTAGTGTGTACACATAAGGACAAAATGATGACCAGGATGGTTTTAACTATTTATATGTAACATTGTCTCAAAACTAGAAATCCATTAATTTGGTGGTTAATCTTTGAGAACTGAACAATGGACATAACATTTGCACTACAGACTGCAGCAAAGGCAAACTCGCTATTAATCTATGATGCTTTTTTACATGGAATCGGGTGTGACATAGGAGATGAGGATATCAGTTCGACGATTCAAAGGGTAATCCATAGTCTGAAAGTTATAGATATGCCAAAAGAACAGGTGAAATATGATGCATTAAATCACTTTCCTAGGTTGAACTCAAAAGGAATGGAAACAAACTGTACAGGATAGCCAAAATATGAGAAGGCAGGGATTTATCCTATTCATGCACTAAATAATGAGAATCATAGAATACTGGTAAATGAAAATGAGATTGTGTCAAATCGAGAGGGTATTTTCAAAGTTGTTAGATAAGGAGAGAGTTAGATGCAGTTAACGGAAAACATTTGGGGTTGAGGAATCAAGAGTTCAAGACTCTACAGCATCGCACTAGTCATTCTGAAATCAAAATTGTCAGACCGTAGATCTGTATAAAGAATTTTACAGCAAAGGTATAAACCAGCAACAAGAACATTACAAAGCCAATTTGGCTTCATATCACAATGTCAACCACTGACACGACATTCTTAACTGGCAATATGAGAGGAAATTTGGAGTGACGCATCTACATATTTCATACCCATATATCTCAACAAACATTATCATGTATCGTGATGGGGCATTCATGTATTTCTTGTGTCATACTTTCATGCTGTAAAATTTTATCAGCTATTCCTAACTGGGAGTCAATGAGCTCTTTGAGGCTGGATAAAATTATGTAATACTACTTGATCACTTTCTAAAATATAAAAGCAATTTGTACTGGCTATGTTGCTCAGCCTGTTTGATGATTTGGATAGGTTCTATCATATCCACGACACTTTCTTCATTGCTATAAGTACCCTTGGAGGTGTAAATTGGTTTAGCCTATCTTGCTTTGACTACTATGTATTGCCTATGAAACATGGAACACCCCACTCCAAACACACAACCACACACACAAAAACAAGAAGGAAAAAAGATTGTCCGGTAGAAGTTTATCTCAGGCGTGACTCCATCTCCCGCCTTGTTGGTGCTTCTACAATGTGGAGTTGCAGGGATTAAAGGGTGGTATCATTGTATGTGGCAACAGGACAACATGAAAATTGATGCTTTTAATAATAGCTCACAGCAAATTATTTTTGCTATTATAGAGCCAGAAAAAATGTCTATGGGTTTTGATGGCAGTTTATGCAGACCCCATTTATAGACAGAGATGCATTCTTTGGGCTGAACCATCTACACTCATTGATCAGGTATTGCCAACATTAATTGTAGGAGACTTTAATTGCATTCATGGACCTTCTGAAGAGATGGGTGGTAAGCCTTTCACTGAAAAAGTTGGTATTAGAGAATTTCGATCCTTTATCTCTTCCAATGGATTATCCAACATAGGCTACTCAAGTATCCACTTTACTTGATGTAATAAACAAAGTGGCCAGTCAAGGGTACAGAAGAGAATTAATAGAGCTTTTGCTACCGATGACTACATTTAGAGCTTTCTGGATTACCAAGTTCATCATCTCCCTCGTATCACATTTGATCATTACCCTATACTGCTTTTGTTTTGAAAAGTTTTGGTTTTGTTATCCCCAATCTTGGGATATTGTTCGTGGTGCTTGGAACATTCCAGTTAAGGGTGATGCTATGTACCGAGTGACTAGACGACTGGAGCTTACCAAAAGGAGGTTGAAATTCAAGAACAAAACAGTGGTGCACAATATTTTTAGGTCAGAGGTGATTGAGACATCCTTCATAGAGTTGCAGACGGAGTGCGACGAGGGAGGCCTTTCTGATGGTGGTAAATCTATTCTACGGTCCAATGTCACTCAACACCATTCTCTTTTGTGGCCATGAGGCTATGTGGAGATAGAAACAAGAGTCAAATGGCTTAGGGAGGGAGACAGTAATAAAAAACATCTCCTGGATAAGCTTCACGACCAGGGGGTCTTCTTAATAGAAGAGACATTTGGCGATAAGCTTGTGCCTGCTTGGAGAGATCATCATAAATTATTAAAAAGGAAATTAGCAAGTTTTTTTTCAATTTTTTCTTCAGTTCATTTCAAAATACTTCAATTGGTACGCGCATAACGCTTCTCAGGCTTCGACTCCCGCTCCGACTCCGCCACCTCAGACCCCGATTCCCCATCAACTGCGCACGACCAGATCTAGAGTGAAACGGAATGCTCTCCAGAAAGGCGCCCATTAAGGGACACCCAAACGACGACGAGAAAGAGGATCATTGCAAGTAATACCAAAATTTTCCATTGAGCTACAATTCTTTAAAAGAACATGATTAGTATTCGTTCCCTTAAGGATAATAGTGGGAACGAATTAGAGGATGAGGCTACCATCATAAGTGAATTATTCATATTTTTCAGTTCTACAAGGATGGTGAAGGAGGATATGGATCCAATCATTGTTGCACCACCTAATATCACTTTATCTAATTTTGACAAGGAGATGCTACTAAGGTCAATCACGGATATTGAGATTGAAGATACTTTGTGCTCTATGACTGGTAATAGAGCCTTTGGCGCACATGGTTTTCCATCTTTCATTTTCAAACACTTCTGGCCTAGTATCTGCAAACATGAGTGCCTCGCAGTGAAGCCGTTTTTTACTTCGCACTCTATGCCTCTATCATGGAAACACACTTTTATTACTCTCACTCCAAGAAGTTAGATGCATCACTCTCGTCCCACTATCGCCCAATTAGTTTATGTACTACCCTTTACAAAATTATTGCTAAGCTGATTGCTAATAGAATACAACATGTGCTACAATCTCTGATAAACCTAGAGCAGGGTGCCTTTATTAAGGACAGGAGTATTTCTGATAATGTTTTTATGGCCCAAGAAATTATATATGATTTACAGAAATCTCCAGCCAAACACAACCATATGGCAATTAAATTGGATATCGAATGAGTGTATGATAGAGTTCAATAAGGTTTTCTCTTCATCTCTCTTCAACAGTTGGACTTTCAGGATGCCTGGATTGATTGGATTCAAGGTTATATTATGTCCCCTTCGTTTGCTATTCTGATTAATGGCACTCATTCTGAGACTTTTTATTCTTCTATATAAATAGTTGATGTGGGGGACTAAATGGAACAAGCGCATTTCGGCCTTTTTGCATCCTATCCCCTTGATCGAAAATCAACGACCATCAATCACCAACCCATTGCATATATAAGAGGCGTTCACCTATCTCAACCCTAGTTGTCCCAACCCTAGCCTTCCCGTTTGTCTCGTTCATGCTCTCGCTCAATGTTCGCCGTCTCGGTACCGAACTCCGTACCAGTGACACACTAGTACCGTGTTAGTATGGTACGGTACGGAGTCTTTTCGATGTAGCGAGTGTCAGTACGCCTCCCGTACCGAGTACCGAGTACCGATACCGAACTGGTATGATATAGTATGCCTTGTATCGCACGATTTGGGCTGGTACGGCGAACTATGCTCTCGTTTCTTTCCCCACCGCATCCGAATTCTCGTGCCCCTCCCCCACCACACTCGGATTCTTGCCCCTCACCCTTCATCCATGATTCTTATCTCAAACTGCCAACTCTTTCCATTCTCCCCCACTGTCCCTCTCTTAGCTACACCCAATGACAACATTGCTGGGATTGTGTATATCAACCTAGCTGGGATGGAGATCTCGGAATTTCTTCTTTGCTTGCTAGGAGTGAGGCACTAATGGCCAAACATATAGCAAGATTCCTTTTGGTTCAAGTTGGCTGCTGGAGCTCATTTATAAGGGTGAAATATGATACCTGATCTCTTCTATCTTCGCCGGTTTGTCCTTCGAGTGGTCTCTAACATTAAATGGTGTATTAGTAATGGTGCATCCATTGATGTGATTCATGATCCATGGTTATCATCCATTTCTCTAGCTTGGTGGCCCGCTCCTATTACTAATTCATTACAAAACCTTATAGTAAAGGATATTTTAGTCATTGAAGAAAGAAAATGGAATCAATCGCTTGTTTCCTAGCTCTTTGCAAAGGAGTTAGCAGATGAAATGCTCTCTATTCCAATCCTCCCAGAGGGCGATAGTGTTGACAGATTGGGATGGGTCCATCTTCTGATTTGACGATCAAGGTATCGGACTTCTATAGACTCTTTTTATTTAAATCCCAACCAAATCATGGTATCAACTGGGTGCGGAGGTTAGGTGTGCAACATAGAATTGCTTTACTTATGTGGAAGGTTATTTGGCATTGGCTCTCATGTCAAGATATTTTACACCAGCACAGTTTTCACATATCGAGCTACTGTGATTTATGCCCAGATGTAAAAGAGTCTGCAATTCATGTCACACTATAATGCAGATTAGCATCCCAAAAATGGAGGCAAGCCCCGTTCCGGGATTTATCTACTATCCCTTCTTTCTCCCTTGATGACTTCCTTCAAGCTGTTAGAAAGAGATCTTCTAGTAATGATAGAAGAATTGAAATAGTTTTGATGTATTATCTTGCTTATTATATCTAGCTGGCCAGAAATGACCTTATTTTCCAAATTACGAGACAGAGTGTAAGAGTGATTCTTCTAAGAGCATCGATCCAAGCTCAGGAGTTTATACATGTGACCACTCTAGAGGAACCGTTGACAATAGGGGTAATCTACAACTCTTCCCATGCAATTTCTGCGTCTCCATAAGTAACATACTTTTCTTGGGAGCCAGCACCCCCTACTTTCTCAAGATGAACTTTGATGGCAGTGTACAGAAGAGAGATGTTGTTAGTGAAGCGGGCTTTGTTATCAAGAGTGCTAGTGTTGCTCTATTAGCCACAGGTGGTGTCAGGATCTTTGATACTATAGTTCCGATGGCATAACTTTATGCTACATGGAAGGGACTGACTTATCCTACACAGATATTGAGGACCTCACACATTTGTTTAGAGGAGGCCTCTTTGACAGTTATCAGACAACTCTCAAATTCACTATCTTGTGATGCCAGACCTCATCTCCTTTACAAGATTGCTAGCGAATGATGCACACATTGCTCTCTCTTAAGGTATCACATATCTATAGGAAAGCTTATAGTGCAACTGATTGGATAGCTAATTATGTGGCCAACCATACTAGGACTACATTATGGAACTCCACAACAAATTTTCCTGCTCAGTTTTTGAACACTTTGTTTTCTGATTCCCACGGATGTATCTATACTTGAATGGTTTAATTTATCTGATTTACCCAAAAAAAGAAGGAAAAAAGAAAAAAAAAAGAAGGAAAAAGCCATCTCCTTGTGTCGTGCATTCTGTTTGTTTGTTTGTTTGTTTTGTGTGTTACTTTCCATTTTCTTCCTTGAATTTATTAGTTACGGATTTCTTACTCCATCTTGGTGGAAACTATGCATAAGGCAGTATCACTTCTACTTTCTGAAAGACGCTTCTTGTTTCCAAGTTGATTGTTTACTATCAAAAATTTTCATTATATATCTCAGTTATGACTTGACATACTACTGTATTCTCTGTATCCTTGTTCTCAAAGTAAAATGAAGGTAAAGAACATATCAGTTCAACATTCTATCAACTAAACATGAAGCATTAAATAATGAGCCTATACACCAACAATGAAGATACTTTTGCTCAACCTAAAACATGGCACCACTGATGTCAACAAAAAATAAAGCATTGAGCTGACAAAATTATGAATCATAACTAGTCTATAGTAGATGAAAATGGGAAGCAAACTGTCAAGGCATCCTCTCTCACTCAAGATAAAAAGAAGGGAAAATAAGAAAGTAAAGATGAAGGATCAAAAGGGTAATGAAGACAAAGAAAAGTAGGAAAGAGGAAAGAATGTACTGAAGTGATGAAGAAAAAGATATTTTACTGTCACTTAACCCAGAGAGGATGAGGCAAAGCTTGTGTTCTTTCTTATTTTGCCTAAAAACTAACCTCGCTCGGGAAAACCTCGCTCGGGACTACAACCCAACCGGTATCGAATACCATCCCCGCCTCCGGAGATGGCATTCAATACCTGTAACCCAGTAACCGAGGAAGCCGGCTGCAGCCGGGGTTCTCAAACGGCTTACCATTATCCTTTCCTCTCTCTCTATCTCATGCACACATACAATAACAAGCTCACTATCATTAAGTTCTTCTGAATGGTCCACAAAATAGTTCAATGTCTAAAAGGCCAGAGGAAGGTAGTCACTTAAGGGTACAACAGAAACCACAAGTAAATTGCCAACTTCTTGTTCGACAATGGTACTATGGTAGACCCAGTCAAGACCCAAAGACGCTTTAATAGAAAAAAAAAAATCTAAAAACTCTCCTGATATATTGGCAGTGAACAAATAAGTGGTCAACTACCTCTTATTTTTCATTTTTCCCTTTTTGTGAAAGAAAGCTGCATTGACCTCTAACCATATATCATTGGTTAAAACTATTGCAACTACCTTAAAAGATTAAATTAGGCAATCTGCATATACAAAATTATTACTTAAGAGGTAATCATGAAATAAGTGATAACAATATAGCAGCTAGTAGAATGTCATAGATTTCCAGCAACTCCACTGCCAGCATATCTGTCACAAAGACAATTGCATGGTTTGCTTAGGTAATTCATAATAAGAATTTACATAAGAATGGTGTAAACTGCATATTTTATAAATCAGATGACACTAAGTCTGTTTGCTACAACATCTTTCAGTGAGGGCTCTTATCTGTTGAGACTAGAATTCATCTACAATCACAAAGAGAAGAATTACAATAGCAACTAGCAAGATTGAAAACTATTATATGGAACAAGCATTTGCTTTTTGAATATTTAATGTAAAAGATAATTTCAGAATATAATATGGTAAAATGCAAAAAAGCACTAACCGTCATTCGAGCCTTAAATGACTTTGCCTTTGCTTCAACAGCTTCCACTCCTTTCAGGCCACCAGAAACAGCATAATTACCCTGCAATTACAGCATTCATTTCAAAATCAAAAGATCAATATGTAAGCACCCATTAAAACTGGGAAAAGTTTAAGCAAGAAAATCTTACTGGACATAAGAAATTTGCAATCTGAACTTTATCCTTTTCATCTACTTCCTCATTAGCAGCATCACATAACAATTGTACCTTTTCTGAATCCAGTCCTATGACACTAACCATAGCACTACTAGCAGCATCTGCAGCATCCTGAGGAAAAGCTATGGTTCAAAGTTGACATATAAGACATATAAAAATGAACTACTCATCATACTTATTCTCATAAGACTGTTTGCTAACCTGCATGGCCTCTCCTCTTAGCTTGACAAGCTTGAGACCATCCTCAAAGCTTAGTTATTGAATCCATAAACCAGCAAATGTGTTATAACAGAGTAATATGCAAATAGTAAGATAGAAATATTAAAAGAAGAAGAAAATGCTCATGATCTTCCACCATGTTTTTCAGTTCTGACATTTTAATTTAGTAAGAAATATGCCATTGGAAAGATTTAGATTTGTTGCAAACAATGTAGATTAACAAATGAGTTTTGTTCAAACATATTGATAGTATTGAATACCTGAAAGCACCAGCAAATGCAAGGGCTGTATATTCACCCAAGCTCAGACCACACGTGACATCTACAGAATCAATTATATCCTGTCCTCCATCACGTGCACGTAGCACTTCCACAGCAGCTAGACTAGTGACGTAGATAGCTGGCTGCAAATGATTTGTAGCCATTTTGCTATTATCAATATAATTTTCAGTATATTTCTATCTCCAATAAAATCAAAATACAACATGATCATTAGAAAAATGGAATGAGAACTAGATTTACAGCCAGATCTACAAATCAATTATATTTCTTATGACATGTCAGATGCCAGACTATATGCAATGGGCTGAATCTAATTGGCAATTAGTGGTAAATGGATAGTCTACTCATAATGGAAGCATACCTCCAGACAATATTGCACTAAAAATCATCTTTAGTTGCCTAATCTAATTTAATAGTCGTAATTCTTCATCATATCTTTTAGAGAGACTACTTGCAATACTGGAAAATAAGCTTGATATTATGTGACACAAATGGTTACCTGGCTTATAACTGTTGAATCAAGCTTTTCTTTTGGTCCATTGGTGCAAACATCCAAGAGGTTGAAACTAAGGCAAAGGAGAAAAGATCAAGTTGAGCATATTGGAATGACCTTTAAGATGTAACATGTATAGAATAAGAAATCTAGCTGAACAATTGACATACCCAAGTACATCATTCGCCTTCTTGAATAAATCAGCAGCTGCTGGCACACTCTGAGCTTCCACCCCCATTCCCACAGTTTGTGCACCCTGAGATAAAATGGAGGACTTACCAAGCAACACCACACAAAAATATGGATCTTGAAAAGCATAACTAGGATTAAAGCATCAGTTTGACATTGAAAATTCCACACAATTTTGAATGTATCACTCCTCATCAACATTTCCCCTACCATGAACGGGATGCAGAGCGAGCGAGCGAGCGAGCAAGAAAAAAGAAAATCCAACCCAATAAATGGAACAGCGTGTGAAAATTTACGTTGCACACACTTGCAGAATTTGGTGAGCGTTATCGCGTTGCCATCCTTGCCATTTCTTGCTAGTTCAATGTCACACTCATAACTTGTCTCAGCTTAAAGAATATGCTAAAAAAAGAAAAGAAAAGAAAAGAAAACGGAGAAAGAAAACTCTTCTCACCCATCTCCATCAAAATTTAAACCTTCTCCAGTTGTCCGGACAAATAATCCCACTACCTTCAATCCAGTAAATAATGCATTCCAAAACAATCATCTAAAATTTACAGCAATCCTTACCTAAAACCCCAGAAACGCTAACATTCGAAAATAAATTCCACTCGGGCCAATTCAAGAATTTCCAACAAAAATAATCAAACAGAAGTCGAAATTCACACCAATTGATCCAAAATCCAGCACTCATTCTCTCAAAGGAATTCAAAAAGAATAGAAAAGAAAAGAAAAGAGAACAGCAGCGGAATTCCAAGAAATCAAAGAAAAGAGCAAGATCAAAGATTTGGAATCGGAATACCTGACCGGGGAAAAGAAAGGCGCAGGAGGGCTTGTAATCCAGGAAGAGGGTATCCTCGGCAGCGGACGCGCGAGATCCGACAGAGACGCTCGTGGAAACCCTAGATCTCGAGAGGTTCTTGGGGAGCGACCTCAGGCTGCCATGGGCGGAGATCCCGGGGAGGCGGGCGGAGGGGACGAGAGAGACGGAAGCGAATGCCATCGGGGCGCGCTCGCGGAGAGGGCGGGCGGCGAGATAGACGGGAGAGAGAGGGGAGGGAAAGCGAGGGGCGAGGACAGCGCGCGATGAGATCGAGGGCGGTCGCATGGGCGTTTATATCATATTGCGACGGTGAGGGGCGGCGGAGTGCACGAAGCGCCCCCGTTGCTGTTTTTAGGCAGTAGCAAGAAAAGAGAGGGTCCCGACGGCCTTTGAAATCACCGCCAGCTGGCTGAATTTTTTAAAGTTTATATTTTTTTTAGTGCGAGGAAATTATGGGATGCGTCTCTTAAATAACTTTTGTTGTTATTTTTGTAAAAAAAATTATTAAAGATGTGCTTACAAAATGGAGTCAACAGGTATCCAGCTAATGTGGTAGCATGTAATTTGTTTTTGTTTCAAAGAACAGGCTAATTTATTTCATCTTCATATTTTGGGTCCTTTTTATTGTTGTATAAGTTTATATTGATGCATTATCAGGTATTTATATCAAGTATATTGTTGCAATTAATCATTGTTATTAGGCAAGTTAACCCACTGACCAATACACTCACATTGCTTTAAACATGGTTTAGCCCAGGTGTCATGATTCATAGAGTAGGCCTTGGCATGGAGCATTTAAGGCCATGGGATGCATAGGCTGCTTAGTTTTTAAACAATCCTATCCCTATCTCTATTCAAAGTTACCAAGCAAAAAGAACAATTGATTTTGCTGTTGGAAGATCTCTGCTTGATGGTCTAAATATCCATCTGCAATTGAAAAAATCTCTGCACCCTCCCCTTTCTTTTCACGGCCTTGCTCTTAGCCACGAGCGTCGAGGATAGGGCCTGGCCTGGTTCGGTAGATCCGGACCATGGCCCTAGGTATTATATTCTCCTTCGAGATTAACAATGTTGATGTATCTTCACTCTTATACATGCCTAGCTTAGCAAATCAAATCTATGGTTTCAGCATGCTTCCACCTCTTCTTCTTAGTTTCAGCTGCCATGAACTTGGCTACAAGAACCCCTGCACTAAGCCACAAAGGTCCACATGCCGTAGCATTAGGTTATATACACAAATTAGACCAATCAACTAACCATAACCTCATCCCCACCGTTCTTCCTTCTCAAGCAAGGCCTTGGCATCGAGTTTGCTCACCTCACTAACCCGCCACCCAGTCTAAGGCCCTGTTTGGGGGAGCTGTTGGCAGTAGAGCTGTTGGAAATAGAGCTGTTGGAAGTAGAGCTGTCTGACGTAGAGCTGTTATAAAAAGCTGTTTGCTGTTTGGTAACTACATTTCTAAAGTGCTGTGGCGCTTTAACATGTGTTTGGTAAACAAACTGAAAAAGTACTTTTGTGTGACAAAATGACCATAAAGGACATTACTAGTATTATAAAACAGAGCATAATAAAATATAATATGTATTAATACATAAAAATATGATATAGTATAATATTAATATAATATAATATAATATTATTATAATATAGTACTATAATACTGTGTACTATAGAATAATAATTTAATATAATATTAAATTATTTAACATAACATATCAATATATTATGGTATAATGTAATATAATATTATATTTATAGTATAATCAATAATAAATGTATAAAATATTATAATTATTAGTATAAATTCATTTTTCATCCTTCTGATGACCATTTGCAGTTAACCAGCGGCAGTCTCGACGGAAGAAAGCCAAGACGGACGCACGTTGCCGTGGGCGGACGCCGCCGCCCAAAAGGGCACCCCACGATTTCCAATATCATCAAAAATATGAGCATAAATTAATTTTCCATAATATAACATAATATTAAATTATTTAACATAATATATTAACATATTATGATATAATGTAATATAATATTATATTTATAGTATAATACATAATAAAGGTATAAAATATTATAATTATTAGCATAAATTAATTTCTCATAATATAATATAATATTAAATTATTTAACATAACATATTAATGTATTATGATACAATATTATATTATATTTATAGTATAATACAATAATAAAAATATAAAAAAAATTTAATTATTAGCATAAATTAATTTTTACTCTTCTGATGACCATTTATCTCCCTAACAAATTTTCTTGCTAGATGATAAAATTGGTTAAACAATTACTAATATTTTTATTTATTTATTTATTTATTTTATCTTCTCTATTTTTTTCATTTCCTTTTCTTCATTTTTTTTTCTTTTCTTTTATTTTTCTTTTCTTCTTTTTCTTTTCTTTTCTTTTCCTTCTCTTCTTTCTTTTTCCTCCTTCCCGAAGCTTCTCCCCTCCCTTCTTCCTCCCTTGCCTCACTTATCCCGCATGGTCATGAAAGGGGCGATCAAGCTCCCGGCGGCGCGACGACGGGAGGATGGGCGACGAAGCCGAAGAGAGAAGCTTTGAGGAAGAGGGAGAGCGGTCGGGGGAGAGGGAGAGGTGGTTGGGCGAGGGAGAAGAGACGGAGGGAGTCAGGGGCGGCGACGGGGGAGAGGGAGCAGCAGAGGAGGATGGAGAAGAGGAAGACGATGTCGGAGGCGGCGGCGGGGGAGAGAGAGCAGCAGAGGAGGAGGGCGTTGGCGACAGCAGTAGGAGAGAGGGAACGGCAGAGGAGGAGGGAGAAAAGGCGGAGGGCGTCGAGGGCGGCGGCGAGGGAGAGGGGGCGGCGGCGAGGGAGACGGAATGGCGGCGGAGGAGGGAGAAGAGGGGAAGGGCGTCATGGGCGGCGGCGGGGGAGATGGAGAGGAGGGGGATGGGCGGAAGAGGAAGAGGAAGAGGAGGGTGATGGGCGGAAGAGGAAGAGGCGGTGGATGGGCCACTTTGGGAGGAAAAAAGGATTTTTAAATGGGGGTACTTTTGGTAAAATAACAGCTTTCCGACAAAGCTGAAAACAGCTTTTGGGGGGAAGCTACAAATTAGAGCTTCCCCCCAAAAGTTGTTTTCAGCTTTCCGCAAAAACTGAAACAGCTTTTCCGAAATTTTACCAAACATCTTTTTTTGTTTAAAAGTACTTTTGGAGGGCCAGAAAGTGCTTTTTGGCCCTCCAAAAGCTCCCCCAAACAAGGCCTAAATACTAGTAGTTCTACATTTTTGCCATTCCAGGTCTTTTTGCAGCCATTTCCTTTTGTATTAAATTTTATTATTATTATTATTGGAGACTTCATCTTAGACGCAGAATCCAAATTAAATACATAAATAACGGTGTTAGCATGGGCTATATTGGATGGATTCTAAACAGCTAAGGTCCAACATTTTGCACTTTTCCGTTTCTGGGTGGAGTTGGGCCTCCGCAGCGAAGATAGGCCTCAAAGTTCCCGGCTTCAACTCTGTGCCATCCACTTAGCCTGCTAAGTGACGGCTGCTTCTCGGGCCGAGCATGGTATCGCGTGCAGTGCATGGACAAGTGACGGCCGCATGAAATTTCGCACAAAGAAACTGCATCCTTGGAACCCTACTTGGTACGTAGATACGATTCGAAGAACTAATAGTATGGGCTACTATTTGCACCGAAATATTTGGACAATAATGAGTGACAGCATGGTCTTTCAGACCAAGCATTTATTCAGAGAGACAAATAAGAACGTGGATTGTGTGGCTTCTTGTGTGGCGAATCATTTTAGAGGCATTATGTAGATCAGAGATAGAAAGTTGTCTAGGACATTCTGAACCTTTTATTTTCTAGTTTGTTGGATGTATCTGTACCAAAAAAAATTTATGAGTCATCCATTAAAAAAAAAAAAAGAAAACTTTTTACTATTATTATTTTTTTTAATGGCAGACTGACCTCCGTTTCCTGGATCGCTGTCAACTCTTTACTTTCCACCTCTTCATCAAAGGGGGTGCAGAGACCTACCACTTTCACTTTTCAGTGATGGAACGAGTGTCTCTCACTTTCCCTTGCTCTTTCACTTTAGCGAAAATGCCAGCACTTGCGCAGGAAACCAAGCAGAATTGGTGGAATGTAACTGATCCTCCTGTACTCTGCTTTCCTCTTTTCAATAAGATCCGAGTGGTTTCTACCTCCCTTATCATCAAAAAAAAATAATATAAAAAAAGATTTTGGTACAAAATACTCGAGTATCAATAGCCATTGCATCCTGGCCCAGTGACAGACAATGGTGGGTGCAATCTTGAGTCTTGGATATGGTTGCTACAAAGCCAGGCAGAAAGCCTGCTACACAAATCCCTGGATCTCTAAGCAACAAAACAAGCAGCCTTAGTCAACTTGGCCAAGGTTCGCAATGTTTCTTCCTCTTTTTTTTTAATTTACTTCTTATATCTGGTAGAATTCTCTTTTTCAATAATTACGTCTCTCTCATTTCTATGGCAATTTAATTGTGAACCTTTATCCAAAATTTTACATGCTCAAAGTATGCTATGTGCTATGCTCGAAAATTGTATAAGCTGCTGGTTATTCATGCAGAAAATTCCTCGAACCATGCTGTAGTGGAAATTCTTGACACAACCTACACTTGATATATTGCATTAAATTCCACAAGCCACATCAATTTCTCCATCCCATAGGGCAAAATGATTCTGTTTTTTTTTTTTTTAAAAAAAAAAACACTGCAAGATGAATTACTGTTTAATTGGCCGGGACTCCCCTTAGCATTACTAAAATTGAGTTCCCACTTCATAGCAGACCATCATTTTTTGTGAGTATTTTTTTTTATCTGTATACAATCTTTCAACTTACTAGCATAAATTACTACACAATTAGAACAGTCGCAGAAAATCTAAAATCTTCCGTGCCACAAGGGGTTTGGTAATTTGGCGCAAGCCATGCATTAATTGCACGGCGTATGACCCTCCTGCAAGTTGTCCGACATATTACATTATTCATTCAACATCATTGCTTGTATGGTCCCATCTGGCCCCTAACCTTCCAAAACTTATCATTTTGTCATGAGCACAACCGTGCCTCCATCCAGCCCCTTTCTCTCGCTGCATGTGTCAGCAAATACAACTACGTGGTTCATCAAGACTGGTTCCTGTTATAAATATATCTTGTACTGCATGTTACTGCAACTTTCACGTAATTAATTTAGTAGCAAGGTCTCCTTTTCTCTCAGTCTTTTACACTTGATATAATAACTTACCTTCATGTCCAATTATTGGAGTTCCTTTCACCGGTTTCACCGTATTGATCCGATGTCCAATTAGATCGTGCAACCAGAAGATCAAGCGTAGCCTAACTAATTGCTCTGGGTTGCTTTCAACTTGAGTATTTATAGCTGCAAACGTGCCAACGAAAGCTCTCACGGGACGGCCTGAGACCAGTACATAGACTCGGATCTTGTCTTATTAGTTCGAACAAAGACGAACGGGTGGTGGAGCAGGAGATGCGTAAGATTTTGTAGTAGCCCGCAGCAAGCGGCCGGCACTGGCACAGGTGGTCACCATAATTGCCTACTTGCATCAGAAATATAAAAAGAGAGCACAATAATTGGCAACAAGAATCCATCTCCCATGTTGTCGTCTTTCTGATCCTAGGGCGAACAATGATGCATGGAAGTAAATTATCCCTATGTTTCCTCTCTCTCGATCCCAAATGAGTGGCTGCCATTTAAAATATTTCTGAGTAATATGTAAGCTTACAAAATGTATCTTTTGACTGAAGAATCCCAGCCATGATCGGTTTGTTCTTTCAGGGATTTTTTTTTTTTTTGAAATTATAGACTATATATTTGTGGTACGTAGGTTATAAGAATAAGAAGGTAATGTATTACCTGATAATGATCTAGAACCATATATCTTCTTAAGTAGAGCTAGTATTTTAGCATGTCTTATAAAACATATCAATATATATTTATGTTATATATATATATATTATAAATATGTTTAAATTCGAAGAGATTTGATAGCATTGTATTCATACTTTTTTCGGTACAAACAGTTTGCTTATTGATGTGGCATACTAATTTGGCACTGCCATGCTTTTGTTTTTTGTTTTTTTATAACTGATATTTAGCACTGCCAGTTCCATGCTGGCGTGATATTTTTTTCCTTCTTCTTTTCTGTACGACATGCTTCCTCATTGCTGTCGTGTTGCTGGTGACATGAACCGCTATCTTGCCCTAGCTCTCCCTTCCTTGCCAACTGTTGCTGGCAAATCATTGAAACATTACGACTCAATTAAAGAACATATTAACAGATGACAGAAAACCTCCTGCACTGCATCTCACTTCGTTTCTCTGGGGTCACTGGAGTGGCCACATTTCTCAAAATATTTGATTCATGAGATTGAAAATAGAATCGAAATAAAATGTATATACTGAGGAAGAATTTGGATTGAACTTTGAAAAATTGGGGCATTCCTATCCTCTCCTAGAATCAAAAAAGAAAATGAAACTTCATCTAACAAAACAGCTGGAATGGAAATCACTTTTTGTTTCCATTCCAAAGTCTTACTTTCTTTAACCAAACATGCCCTAAATCTCGATAATTGGGAGGCAAAGAAGAATTAATTTCATAATACACAATAGATTTTCTTTGTCATAATTTTTTTTTTTTTTTTGACTCATAACAACCACTTTGGATTTGATTATTCACTTGATACTTTAGACAGCCAGTGGCAACTCTGACATATGTTTTGAGTGCATGCCATGTGTGAATAGCTTTTGGGAGCAGCATCTGGTGACCACTCATAGCGCCCGGCCCAGCAGCCATCTCTTTTTCCATCAAAAAGAAGCTCCGGTGGATGCGACTCGACCTCCTGACGCTATCAGGTACTGATGGTTGCAACCATAAGGGCATAAAGGACGTTGGTTAGCAGCATTACGATGGCATCAAACCAGTGATTCAGTGGCTGGCCACGAGCCAGAAAGTCGGCAGCAGCCATTAAAAATGACAACCAAAGTAGGTAGATTTCATCCATCAACTTCACACTAACATGGCACAGCAGATCAGTGGGCCTGTTAGTGGTAAGCTGGCAGCTTAAGCAGACGCATAGACACAGCATTTGGTGGATTAATTGACCAGAATTATAATCAAAACAGCTGTATACCTAATCAGATACCAACACTATTCTTCTACATCATAACTGCTTATCTTCATCTCCAGACATTAGTTACAGACAGGTCTTTCATGATCAGAGCAGAAGATTGTAGTACTTGGCTCTCTCAAAAATTTAAGAGATGAGCACATGTTGGTAGCTGGAGTTGATAGAAGGACAGCTAGGTGCAGTTCAAAAAATCTAAAAGCAAGATGCTGCTTCCTCTGTTTCACCTAACGCTGACCTTGAAACTATCCTTCCATTATAGTTGCAATCATCTAATATATTTAACTTCTTTCTAGTCTTTCGGCCGCAGAAGGACAAGGTGGACCCCTTAGCCTCCGATTCTGCGATAGGCATGGCACGGGGACACCCAAAAAGATAGAGACGGGCCACAACTGGGCCTCGTGTTAGGATAACCACCAAGGCACCAGATGCCCTTTCCTTCCCCATCACCAAAATGTGATTTTTTTTTTTTTTGTTTTGTTTTATTTGTTGGGTGGGGGGTAAAATAGATGAATCATTCAAATATAGATACCGATATAGAGTAATCAGAAAACAAAATATTTAACAACGGCATAAAAAGATTTGTTGAAGATTTCATAAAATAGTCGCAGGGTGGTCGAGCACATAGGATGCCATCTGATGAAAAAATATTGGACATCTCGACCTCAGATTAGACTAGCCTTTTTGGCCTCAGTATTAGCCGAGGTGAATAACTTCGGTGAAAACAGAAGAGCCACTATGCTCGTGCTAATAAAAGTCCGACAATTGCGGTAACACTGTATTCAATGCACGATCGGTGTAATTACCGCTGTATGCTGCTCACGTGGGACAGTTTCTACATTGCAAACATGCAGTTGACCGTTACCTTACAATTAAAGCATGTCGTGCCAAATTAGGTAACGGATCAGTATACTACCCTATATAAAGGGGTAGCTCGGAGGTCCTCGAGTAAGCTCATTCAAAGACACTACTCTGCAAAATTTCTTCCTTCCACACTGTTGTCTTATCCTTCTGATTTAGGCATTGGAGGGTCTCCGCTGGAAGCTTTCTGGCAAGTAGACTTTTTGCAGGTCATCGCCAAATATGACCAATTCTTCTTCACCTCAATCGCCTCATTCAGTTCGGTTTTTACTGACCTCAGAACAACTCGAGTCGTGCTCCGACCTCGATTCAGAATTTAGCGGCAACACCATCTAATCAGTTTTACTATTAGTTTCTCTTTAAATATGGCAAACCTCAACAGAGATTAATGTGGCATCACAGTGGATCTGGTGAGAGGATTCATTTAAATTAGGGTTACAAAATAAGTGTGCATTTTGATTCAAAATCAGATGCTACTTACAAAAATAACAGGAACTTATATGTCTCGTCAACGCATGTGCTAAAAAGAAAATGTCAGGGTCGACCGTAAATTTTCCAAAAGTAAAATTTTTCGTTTTGTGGCAAGTACTTTGAAAAATCAAATATCAGTCTTCAAATCTCACAAAAGTAATAAACAGTTATCGACAGAGTTTTGATTTATTGATGGATTCGCTGTCAGTGATGCCACTGGTACACTGTAACGACACTTTTCTTTCCAATAACTGGCCATTCAGCAAAGATTAGCTAGCTACTATAACCAGAAGCTGAAGTAAGTAACCCAAACCAAGGGTTTGCCTCCCTCGCCGAAAGCTCAGATGAGGCTCCTTACCTCATCCAATAGGAAGAGATCTTACTATTTCTATCTCGTTACCTTGTCTTTCATCATCTTTGCAGCCATTCTATATGCTGTGGACTTCACCTCCATCCTTAAGCATCCATGTCTGAGATACCAGCAGCTCGAATACTCATCACAACGACAAAAACCCAGAGCCTTTATTGGAAACCAGAGAGAGCGCGCAGCCCTCATCAGAAAAGAAGGAGAAGAATCCGTTTTCACACAAGCTGATGAAGCCAAAATTCTCGATGAAGAAGTTATAGTGAACTTCGAAGCCGTGTCCAAGCAAGTTGAGGAAGGGGTTATTTTCGACGAAGACGAAGAAGAAGGTGCGGAAGAATTGGAAGGAGAGAACCATGGTGGCGTGCCATTTGCTGTTGGAAGGACGGAGGAGGGGTGCAATGTGTTCAGCGGCAAATGGGTCTACGATGAAGTCTCGAGACCTCATTACACCGAGCGGCAGTGCCGTTTCATTAGCCCTCAGATGAAGTGCCAAGCTTTCGGGAGGCCAGATAAGGGATACCAGCACTGGAGATGGCAACCGCATGGCTGCTCTCTGCCAAGGTACACGAGGCCATTCACTAAGATCCAGCTAAGGAACATATACCTGTGATCTTTTGAGAAGAGGAACCTATTATGTTTGTGTTAGATGAGAATTTTGCATTACCTATGCTTAGAAAGTGAAACTACTTACCAAAGATTAGAAATTTTAGCTTATGCAACTCCTTGTTCTATCAATCAAGATGTTACTAGATATAACCCATAGTGATCTTCTTCCCCCTGAGCTCGAAATATATAGGGGAGGATGATACGAAGGAATTTATATTTAAAATTTAAGAATTTGCGATGCTCGCAAACTTTTCAGACTCTTTTTTTTTCTGAGAGAGAAAGATAGCTCAGTCAGCAATGGAAACTATAAAAGAGAAAAAGTAGGATGATAAACTACTCTTAATTAATCCCCTCACAAAAAAAAAATCTTAATTACTCTAGAGAATTAGCTATTAGTGGCAGCAAGTTTTTACATGTATGAAACTAGTTATTTATGATTTATTCACTGGTTGATTATGGTGTGAAACCTTTCCTTCCATTTGGTTAATTTTCATAACTGCAATCACTTTCACTGAATTAACTGAGCAGCAGCATTATATGCCAATAAGACTCCCTTGTCAGCGCAGGCGTTGTGGAGAGCTTTCTGATTTGTACCTGGATGGTGTCATTCTCACCATATTTCTCATTTTATCAACAGAACTTTCTAAGACCAATTATTCTAATGACAATTGAGCATTTAAGTAGAGTGACTCTTTTCCTTGCATGGACTTAGAATATTAGCTAAATCTTCGCCCTTTGAGAAACCATTCACACTTTCTGATGACCTGGGTTATTCTCAAATTGCAGCTTCAATGCCACATTTATGCTTCGAAGGCTCCGAGGGAAGCGAATACTTTTTGTTGGAGACTCCTTGACTAAGAGCCAGTTCATGTCGATGATATGTCTCCTACAGCGTGCAATACCGAAGTACGCCAAATTCCACAGACACTATGGATCACATACCATCTTCAGTGCACCGGTAGTTCACATTCCATACTCTAATGGCACACTTTTGCTGCATGTTTCAAATTAATAGGACTTATCATATAAAAACTAATCAGCATTTTTCTATATACATAGAAATACAGAGCTACGATCGAGTTCTATTGGGCTCCCTTTCTTGTTGAATCAAATTGTGATAACGCCACCGTGCACCGGGTGATGGATAGGATAGTTCATGCATATTCTGGATCCATTAATAGACATGCTCAGCATTGGAAGGGAGCTGATGTTTTGATATTCAATACATATATGTGGTGGATAACAGGGTCTCCAATGAAGATTCTGTAACTATCATCCCTAAACAATCGACTTTGACATCATCTCGCTACGATGATATTTATTTTTCACAAGCTTTCATTGGCTAACAGGCGAAGGTCTCGCAAAGGGGGAATGGAGTTCATCAAGTTGATGGAAACAGAGGACGCGTATCGGTTGGCACTGAAGAGAATGGTGAGGTGGTTGGAGAAGAACATGGATCCACAGAAGACCAGGGTCTTCTTCTCAGGACTTTCACCTAGTCATTGGAGGTAAGCCAAATTTCCATCCAAGCAATTTAGGATGCAAACTTTTGGTTAGGAGGAAGGGGATTCTCAGTTATTATCGGACAGTGAAGCCTAGCAAAGCCTAAGCCGGAAACAAGGGCCTAAAGTATGGACACTCAAAGCCCAGACAGTGACTGCAATGTGTAGTCAACACACAGCAGCAGTGTAAAAATTATTTAGTCTTTCAAGAAAAATATCTTTGACTCTTCCAAGATTTTGCTAAGAAATGATTGGAGTAAGAAGAGTCACTAAAATATATAATTGTTTCATTCATGTTATTACATTCTAGCATGATTCGGTAGCAATATATCACTATATATAAATCTAAAATCAAAACATTTTCTTTTTATTTTTCCTCTAAAACCTTAAGAACAAGATTTGATCTTTTGTTGATAGATCAACCAACTAATTAACCTACCTGATGAGATGGCAGGAGCATAGAGTGGGGAGGCGAACGCGATGGTACTTGTTACAATCAAACAACTCCAATTGCTGATCCAACTTATTGGGGATCTGGTGCAAGCAAGAGCATGATGAAGGTTATAGAACAAGTTTTAATCAACACGACAGTTCCCATCACCATTCTAAACATCACCCAACTATCGGCATATCGCAAGGATGCACATACCTCGGTTTATAAGCAGTTGCCATACCAGTTGACACGCAGGCAACGGAAGAACCCCACAAGCTACGCTGACTGTGTACATTGGTGCTTGCCAGGCCTTCAAGATACTTGGAATGAACTCTTGTACACCAAGCTCTTCTTTCCCTAAGAGCTTGACTTTATTCTGAAGGGGTTATAATTCATGTTCTAAATATTCTTTCCTTCTCTTCCTCCTCATCTTTTAGGTTTTCTCAAAGACTACCTTTCCTTATTAGCACACCTCATATTTAAAATGGATGTGCTCTTAACGTTCAATCCATATCTGCAAAGATGATTCATCAACTGTGAAGGTATTGAATTCGCCGGCCTCGAGTCACACGTTTTTTTTGATGGAATGCTTTCATGAAGATATCTTGGTTTGAATTACGAATGTTTCAAAACTGGTGTAGTGACAGCATCAGTCCACAGGTCAAATTACATCTCCATGGCAGCAACAACTATATGTTTTTGCTAGTACAAATTCTAGTTCCATCTAAATCGGTTGGCAGATGTTTAATAACCAACACAGAGATAAGTGGAAAGACTCATCTATCTCAGAAAATGAAAGAAGCTATAAAGAAGTCTCTTGCCGGAGATAGGGATAACATTTGTTAGATTACATACCAAACTTTAGAAAAATATATTGAACTTTTGACAAAGAAAGAACGCCAAATCTAAACTTCCCCAACTGTACAAAACAACATCGATCAAACAGTACCCATATGATAGCAAGAATAGTGCTTGATTTTTCTTACTTATTTTCTGGAATTTTTCATTTTTCACTTTAAGTGCTTAAATCATTTATGAAGTTCGAATGCATTTCCTGCTTTTCCTCTCTCACAAAATCCAAACATTTACCTCTGGCTGAATTGCTTATAATTCTCAAATGACGCACTTATGTCTCTGTGCTGGGATGAAGCATTAATTCCATTCTTTTTTTGATCACTCAGGGACAAAATTTTGCTGCAGCAAGCAGTCTCCTTTCTATATATGGACAACTGCAAAGCACAAAATTCATTCATGCATGTTGAGAAAATTTTAATACTGATTTAATATTTCTATAACAAATGTTTGTCCTTAATTCTCATCTGAGGGCGGTCTTATCTGAGGTTGGCCATATGTTTTTTTTTTTGATGAAGTGGGAGGCAAAGCCATGCACCCGGCCTTTTTGGATGAAGAAGTTGGTCATATGTCATTATACATATAATGATTCTTGAAGAACTGAAGCAAGCCATGTAACAAGTCCTGGCAACGTCCAATCCTTTATGTGGTCCCTAAGCTATATATGGTTAGCATTCACTGAGCTGTGCTGGTACAATATTATAAAAAAAATAAAAAGAAACACCGGAAGGTAGAATGTCATGGCACGAGAGGGTGCATCTCTGTGACATTATTTGAGGAAACGGATGAAACTGAGACTATTCTATATCGAAATGGACAAAATTCGAATTATTTCATGTCCCCATGATACCAACTCCTAGAATTAAAGAAGCTAGAGCTAATTAGGCGATGGCCAGCCCAAACATCCAGCCTCGTCTTATCCGCTTTTTTTTGGTAAATTATTTCAGACCATGTTGCATTTTCCGGTTCACATACATACAGGCAGTTGCTCAGGAAATGCACACCAAATTTTGGCCCAACCATTGCCACCTACCTTACTTCGCATTCAATTACCCACTGTTTTTTTTTTTTTTGCAAGTCACTCTCCATGCAAGCGGTCCACTCCTAAAGTCATATTTCCGCATCAGAGGATGCTATCTAGGTTCAAAGTCGGTCCTTGCATACATATAGATGGTACGAGTATCGAGCTTAGTGTGCGTCACAACCTCTTATCAATCTTGTGGATCCATCATCGATTGAGTTCATAGCGAGGGTGTCATAAGATTGGATAGGAAAGATTGTTATTGGCCGATAATGTTTTAAGTATTTTTGGACGGAGTCCTTGGCGCAGCATTACTCTATGAACAAATTTAGATCTTGCTACTAACTTTAGTCCTGGCCATGTGGTGGCGACTGTAGCTATAGATGAATAAAGAGAAGACTGATCAGGCGATTAATTACAGCGACAAAGACTGATGGGTCCCCTCTTTCCTCTTATGTGAAACGTGAATGAACTTGCACCATGGAGGGTTTACCTCGGACTGCAAGCCGTGTGCAACGCGTGGAAGGTTATAAACTTCATCCACATACAGGAAGTCAAGATAATTCCCACTACAAAACAAACCTAAACTGCAAAGGGCTACAGAGTAACTCTCTCTCTCTCTCTCTCTCTCTCTCTCTCGATCTCCCCATTAGGAGAGAAATCGTTTCACTTAAGCAAGTGGGCCGGACTCTAGCTACTTAGCTGGGAGCATCTTGTGGGAGAGAGGAGGCATAAAGTTGAATGGCTGTAATGCTTGTTAACAATTTATAGCCTTATCTCTCTCAATTTCTCATCGCACAGGTGCTCAAAGCAAACCAAAGGATTTTTTTTTTTTTTTTCTCAGCAAACGCTCAGATGAAGATCCTCGTCTCCATCACCAGTAGGAAGAACGCCGGTCCTTACTATTTCATCACCTTTTCTTTCCTCATTTTTGCAGCCATCCTCTATGCTGTAGACTTCACATCAATTCTCCAGCAAGGATGCCAGAAATACCAGCAGTTAGAGTACTCAACACAGAAGGAATCCAAACCACTACTCATTGAAAGCGAAGAAGAACCCCGTCCCACACAAATACATGGCGAGGAAACTAAACTTTTTGATAAACTTATAGTCGAACCAACAATATTAGCACAAGATGAGGAAGCCAAAATCTTCGAAGAAGTTTCGGCAGAACCAACAGCAACAGAAGGTAAGGAATCTAAAAGTTCGGAAAGAGGAGATGAAATAAAACCAGCAAGAACACAAGGTGAGGAAGCGAAAAGTTCTCATGGACATACAGTAGAACCGGCCGAAGAGAAGGATCTTGGCGTGCCATTCGCCATCGGGAGGATGGAGGAGGGGTGTGATTTGTTCAGTGGCGAGTGGGTCTATGACGAGGCGAGGCCTCACTACCGTGAGCGGGAGTGCCGTTTTATTAGCTCTCAGTTTACATGCCAAGCTCATGGGAGGCCCGACAGGTTGTACCAACACTGGAGATGGCAACCTCATGGCTGTTCTCTTCCAAGGTCCTCTCTTCCCTCTCTCTCTTCATCCTCACCATCTTAGCCAAACTGTATTATACTGAGGCTTTTTAATATCAAAAGGACTAATTATTGCAGCAGTTCTCAGAAAAGTGTTCAGTGTGTTCGTTAAATTTGTGATGGCTTAACATAAGAGAACATCCTGCTACAAATATATGGAATTGCATTATAAGTACTCCAGCTCCTAAGAAATCAGTCGCTGCTTTTCTATGATTTGGGTTCTTCTCCAATTACAGGTTCAATGCCACATTTATGTTGGAAAGGCTCCGAGGGAAGCGAATGCTGTTCGTCGGAGACTCCTTGAATCGGGGTCAGTACACGTCGCTGCTATGTCTCCTACAGCATGCCGTCCCCAAGTTTTCCAAATCCCACGGGCACCATACTTCGCATACCGTGTTCAGCGCTCCGGTAATTAGCATCCAGTACTCTAAACTATGCGTTTCCATGGAAAACTAGTGAAGGAGAATCATGTCTTGCGACCAGAACTGACCACCCCTGGATGCACGCAGGAATACAATGCGAGCTTCGAGTTCTACTGGGCCCCCTTTCTTGTTGAGTCGAATTGCGATAATGCCTCGGTGCACCGAGTGACAGATAGAGTGGTTCATGAATACATGGGATCCCTTGAAAGGCATGCTCAGTATTGGAAGGGAGTTGATATTTTGGTCTTCAACACGTATGCATGGTGGATTACGGGGACAAAGATGAAGATTATGTAATTCTTTTTATTTGTTTTTTTTTTCCAGAGTCCATCACCTTCATGCTATCTCTTTGCTGCAATTTCCTTTAATCTGCTTAATTTCCCTAGCGATCATTGTGGATTACAGGCGAAGGTATCGGGGGAGGAAGTACATCAGATTGATGGGAACGGAGGATGGGTACCGGTTGGTGTTGAAGAGCATGGTGAGCTGGCTGGAGAAGAACATGGATCCCCATAAGACCAGAATCTTCTTCATGAGCATGTCACCTACTCATTTTAGGTGAGCCATTTCTACTTGGTTCTTATTATTTTTTTATCCATAGGTGATTGCTACGGTTAGAAGCGCCAAGGGGACTCGCTCATCCACAATTGGCAAAGCCTTGGCCTAGCTCGTTCCCAAGAGGTCCAAGATGTGAACTCCGGACATACATGACTAACTAGCTCTAGTCCAATCCTTTGCCTAATAGACCCAACAATTTGCTTCATTAGTAGTGTCGCCTTTATCAATTATTTGCCATGAATGATGAAGGTCACCCTAAATGTTCGAAGCGCCATTATCTCTTAATGTTTTCGCTGACTGACGAACTTCTTTTACCATTGAAGTTTTGGTTTATGGAATAGTATGAGCTACATCTAATCAGTCGCAATTTAAAAGATTGACAAATTTTCTTTTATTTGATGGTTAGGAATATCATATCATTAACATAGCTATTTAGCTTGAGACTTGTGGTCTGCTGCTGGATCCATATCTAATTTGGGAGGAAGATTGCAGGAGCATGGATTGGGGAGGTGACCTGCATGGGACTTGCTATGGTGAAACTATACCAATTTTTAGTCCAACATACTGGGGCTCCGGTGCCAGCAAAAGCATAATGCAAGTTGTTAGAGAAGTTTTAGGTGATTCAAAGGTTCCTATTACTGTTGTCAATATCACCCAGCTCTCGTTGTATCGCAAGGATGCACACACCTCGATTTATAAGGAGCTGCGGTACAACTTGACACCTGCGCAAGTGGCGAACCCTAGAAGCTATGCCGATTGCAACCATTGGTGTTTGCCTGGCCTTCAGGATACTTGGAATGAACTCTTGTATACCAAACTCTTCTTTCTGTGAGAGCTATTCCGATCACTCTCCTCGTCATCTCTGGGTTTTAATTTAGAAGATTATTTGTAGATACTTTCTTCATGATCCTTGATTTACTTTTGTGTTTGTTGATCCGTCGCATTTATTTTATCTATTTGTAATTTGAAATTTCATTAACATCTATGTACTGCATATTTGCATTTTCTTCATGGCAATTTATTAAAGCATCACCTCTAAATCGTTTTGTTTTTGTTTTTTTTTAAGAATTTATACCAGAAGTACCGGGATTTGAACCAGTGACTATTATAAAGTCACATTGCACCATAATATTCGCTGCTCTAATCCCTATATACGGGTATGAGAGAGTTGGAGAGATTTGTAGGGGCCCTGGTTGCTCATTTAAATCAAATGTTCAACCCAAATTTGGATGTCAAGAGTCAAGGGAAGCAGTTGACGTCCTCTGGCCTAGCTTTAATAACCCAACAACCTCCCTCTCGCCTTAATTAGCCCCACGCCCTACTCGTTCCCTTCCTAAGAAAGCCCCAAAGGTGCCCGCAACTACCGGTATAAATACTCTAATACACCCTTTCCTGCACACCAGATCGGATCTGATTGGATCGAAGTGTGTTGGGTTCGATGGGGATCAGGTTCATCAGCTTGAACTCAATTTGTTTATTAAATAGATAACTTGATCCGACAATATAACCTGTTCATTAAACAAGCCAAATTAGGTTAAACAGATTAATAGGTTAAGTGGGTTTTAAACGAAATAAATGGGTATAAATGAGTTAAGCGGGTTGGATTAAACTAGAGAAAAACTGGTTAAGTAATTTGTTAACGATTAAATATATCTTAAATAAATTAAATAGCTTAAGTCATGATCCAATTAATTATTAAATGAATAAAAATAGGTTAAACAATTTAAGGGCCTAAACTTAAATCCAACCCATCTAATAAACAAGTTCAGCCGAATAAATGCTTTATGACCCAAATTTATTTATGTCAAACCAAATCTTAATTGTGGGTCGGATTCAAATCATGAATTACCACCTTTATGCAAACCTACCATTTATTTCTTTCCCTTAATTTGGAAATCTATTTATTAACCGGACGAAACTTTTGCCAACCATATATACACTGACTCTGATTTCTGAATACCAATCTGGCACGCTTTCCTCATACGATGGTTCAAGTTTCCAACAGACAAGAAGGCCCATACCAAGAGTCTCTCCCTCCCCAAAAGTTCAGATGAAGCTCCTCTCCATCGCCAATAGGCTGCCCTCCTCCCCCATCTGCCTCGCTGCGCTATCCTTCATCTTCTTTGCAGCCACGCTCTTTGCTGTGGACTTCACTTCCATCCTCAAGCTCTCATTTATAAAGTACCAAGAGATCGGACCCATCGTCAGGGAACAAGAAGCATCGACATCGGCGCAGGCCAAAATTTCCCAGGAAGGAGACACGGCTGCATTGGCAACTGAGAAGAATATCGGCGTCCCATTTGCCGTTGGAAGGATGGAGAGGTGCGACGTGTTCAGCGGCCGATGGGTCTACGACGAGGCGTCGAGGCCTCTTTACACCGAGAGACAATGCCATTCCATCGATCCCACGACCAACTGCCGAGCTTATGGAAGGCCTGACACCGCATATTTGCATTGGAGATGGCAGCCTCATGGGTGTTCCCTGCCAAGGTGTGATATCAAAGTGCAGACTGATATTGATTCTTATTTATTTATTATTATTATTTTTTGGCTAAAAACGGGCATTTCATACATCACGGTACGAATATACCCAATAGAATCGGAATACAAAATGTCCCAAAGTGCTCCGGGCATCTCTTCCTATGCTGCCACCCAGTCGGCCACCTCATTAGCCAGCTCTATGATAAGGAAGACAAAATGATTGACAAAGATGACGCGAGTCCACTCGAAATTGAGAAACTCGCAATCAGAAAGTGAGTCAGTGAAATGCATAACCTGGAATGTAACAACCTCCCTCACCGTCAACCAAAAATCGCGGAGCAAGGGATGAGCTCCTCTTCTTTTACTATGGTTTTTTTGAGAAATTCTACTAGGGTATTATAGGATGAAAAATAAGAGAATGTTGAAAGAAAAGAAAACTACTTAATCTCAGATGTAGAATAGGTGAGATATTTGGGTACCTTTGTTACTTAAAATCCTTCAGCCTCCCACTGTGCAAAGATAACTCATTTGAATCGAATTTAAATTTGATTTTTTTTTCTTTTTCTAGCTGAAAATTCCAATTTGAATAGGTCATTAGTATCAAGACATTGACTGATTATGTTATGAAACCTTTATTCTTATCTGGTAAATTATTTTTAACAGATAGATTGAAGAATGGTTAAATAATGAGGCTCGACATATCAAAAGAACACTCCGCTTTAATTAATGCTGCTAACGTTTTGTCTGCCTCTCTGTAGGGGGGAAAAGAAAGAGCACATCATCATAGTTTGAACGTGCTTGCTCTTGTAATACCATTCACTCCCTCCCTCTTATGAATGACTTGATATTTGTTCTCAACTTACAGCTTCAATGCTACATTTATGCTTGAAAGGCTTCGAAGTAAAAGAATGCTCTTTGTAGGAGATTCATTGACTCGAGGCCAGTTCAACTCCATGAAATGTCTCCTACGTGATTTCATTCCCAGACACACGAAATCCACGAAACACTTCACTGTTCCGGTAATTAACGTTTAGCATCCCAAGTACAGATTTATACCTGAACCTCTGTCAAAAGTAGTCACCAATCTGTATGCATTCACAGGATTACAACCTTACCATTAGGTTCCACTGGGCTCCCTTTCTCGTCACGTCAAACTGCGACCATCCCCGGCTACATCGGGTGCCAGATAGAATAGTTCACGAATATTCTGGATCCATCGAAAAGCAAGCTGAGCGTTGGAGGAAAGCTGATATTATGGTCTTCAACACGTATGCGTGGTGGAAACCAGGGGAAAAGATGAAAATTGTGTAACTTTCTTTTGCCATCTCTTTGCAGCAGTTTCTTTTGCTTGCCTTCAATATAAATGGCCGTGATTTACAGGCGACGGAATCAGGATGAGACGGACGTGGAGATGATGGAAACAGAGGAAGCATATCAGCTGGTGTTGAAGAGGATGGTGACCTGGTTGGAGGAGAACATGGATCCCAACAAGACCAGGGTCTTCTTCACAACCATGTCACCTGCTCATTATAGGTAAAGCCATCTCCATTCATAATAACCTAGGGAGGGTCCAAAACAAAAGACACATTAAGGTCCAACTCACTCTGGTCCATTGAAACTGCTGGTTGTGATAACTTCAGTTTGATATTTCAAGATTTTTCTAGTTAATTTATCTTTACAAAGAAAAGTCATTTTTTATGAAAAACTGGTATTTTCCATTATATATATATATATATATATATATATATATATATATATATATATATATTATTGATGTTACAAATATTAGCATAATATAATCATTATACATTAGATTAGGGGGGGTGAGGTTTATTAGCATAATAATAAAGTTGCTCCAATATGACCTAGTGTTTGAAATATATATATATAAAAAAACTTTTTGTGCACCTTTTTAATATAACTACTATACATTAGCCTTGTTGAAGATCCTGATTCCTCCGATCGTGGGAACCATCGTCATCGGCCATCTGAACCCCAACGGCATCCCACCTAAATAACAAATTCTGTTTCTTATCACAACAACCTCTGTAACCTATTTAAATAGACTACTGTGGACGAGAACGGCGTAACGGGAGAATATTTTAATCCACTGACTGAAACGTTTTCTCTGAAACGTTTTCTTCTTCATCTCTGTTTCTTCTTCTTCCTATTCTGTTCTTCTCCTTCAAGGTTTATATGGTATCAGAGCTTGATTGACAAACGTCTTGATGTCGATCACCGGGCAATCTCCTTCCGCAGCCTCTACTGAAACTGTCGCTTACCCACCCTTCACAGCAATCCCTCATATGCTTACAGTGAAGCTTACCCGGGATAATTTTCTTCTTTGGAAGGCTCAAATGGTTCCATACTTCCGGGGACAAGATGTGTTTGGTTTCCTCGATGGATCAATCGAGGCGCCATCCCCTTGGCTACTTTCGTCTTCGAATGATGAGTCAGAGAGTTTCCGGATTCCCAATCCTGCCTTTCATCAATGGGTCAAACAGGATCAACTTATCCTGAGCACTCTTATGTCCTCTCTTTCAGAAGGTATTCTTGCCCAAATCATTGGATATACCACCTCCCATGAAGTCTGGCAAGCCTTGGAGAGGAGCTTTGCTTCCCATTCTCGCGCACGGGTCGTGCAATTGCGCACCCGGTTGGCAAGCTTGAAGAAAGGTAATCTCTCTATCACTGATTACTTCCTCAACCTGAAGAAAATCTTCGATGAACTTGCTTCGGCTGGTCACTCGTTAAGCACTGATGACCTTCAAAGCTACTTACTTGCTGGTCTCGGATCGGACTACGATCCGTTTGTTACATCTGTCACAACTCGGCTTGATCCACCATCCCTTGAGGAGCTCTACTGTCATCTTCTCACTCATGAATCCCGCCTCATACACCAAAATCAGCCCTCTTCTCTTGCTGATGTTACTGAACCATCTGCACACGTTGCTACTCGGCATTCCTCCTCTCTGTTCCGTGGCTATGGCACTGGAAATCGTCGTGGCAACAATCATTTTTATCGCTCTAGAGGACGTGGCAACAACCGTGGAAATGGTGGTTATTTTCCTGTGTCCCAGTATGCCTCTGGAGGACGCAGTCATTCCTCTCGTCCTGTCTGCCAAATTTGCAATAAACTCGGTCACAGTGCGTTACAATGCTATCGTCGTTTTGATCCTTCTCTGCAGGGTGTTTCTTCTTCTTCTCCCACTGTGCAGAACTCTGCCCATGCGATGGTTGCGGCATCTAACAGCTCTTCTTCCCTTGATTGGCATCCGGATACAGGTGCCACACATCACTTAACTGCGGACGTGAACAATCTCACTATCCGTAATGATGAGTATTCTGGGGATGATCAGATTCAGGTCGGCAATGGTGCAGGTTTGCACATCTCTCGTATTGGCTCTTCTACTCTTTCCACATCCCGTACCTCCTTCTTTCTTGATAAAATCCTTTTAGTTCCTGATATCCAGAAGAATCTACTGTCCGTTCAACAGTTTGCGAAGGACAATAATGTTTCTTTTGAATTTCATGCTTCTTATTTCCTGATTAAGGATTGCTTGGGGAGCATCCTGCATCGAGGTCCTCTGCGTAATGGTCTGTACTGCTTCTCCTCCTCATCAAGCTTCCCACCGAAATGGGCGTTCGCTGGTGTTCGTGTTTCCTTCCATGATTGGCATCGCCGTCTTGGTCATGCGGCCTACCCCACTGTTCGACGGATTCTCTCCCGAGTTCCCCGTCTGGTGTCTTCAAACACTGCTCCTCGTGATGGCTAAGAGCCATTGTTTACCTTTTAAAAAATCAGTGCATAAATCTTTGCAACCTTTGGATCTTATATTCAGTGATGTCTGGGGACCTTCTTCTGTCCTCTCTACAACTGGCTCTCGCTATTATGTTAGTTTTGTTAATGATTGCACCAAATATATCTGGCTTTTTCCTATTAAGCTGCAGTCTGATGTTGAGAATATTTTTTACCGTTTTCAATCCCTTGTTGAGCGACAGTTCACTCGGAAAATTAAGGCTATCCAAACTGATTGGGGAGGTGAATACCGACGCCTACATCGCTATTTTGCTTCTTGTGGTATCCAACATCGCCTAGCTTGCCCTCATTCCCATCATCAAATGGGATCTGTCGAGCGGCGTCATCGCCAGATCGTTGAGATGGGTCTCTCTCTCTTGGCTAGGGCCTCTCTTCCATTGCATTACTGGGAATATGCATTCATTACTGCTGTTTATCTTATTAATCGTCTTCCAACACCAGTCTTGTTACAGCGATCCCCTTATGAACAGCTCTTCGGCGTGCTGCCAGATTATTCTTTTCTTCGTGTTTTTGGGTGCGCCTGTTGGCCCAATCTGCGTCCTTACAATCGCCATAAGATGGACTATCGCTCCCAAACATGCTTATTTCTTGGTTACAGTCCACTGCATCATGGTTATAAGTGTGCCACTTAGTCACCGGATGCATCTATATCTCTCGGCACGTGGTTTTTGATGAGACCGTATTTCCTCTCGCCATCTCTAAGCAGGTCCCTGTTTCTCCGGCTGCTTCTTCCTTTGTTTATCTTCCCTCTCACCTTCCGTTTTCTCTACATACTTCTGCATCTCGCGAGTTGCCCTCTCTCAGATCCTCTGTGCCCACTGATACCACTGTCCATACCGTGGTGGCTCCCGCCGATGACAACCCTGCACCCCCTGCTGCTGACCTCTCTGGTTCCACTGCGCCGCCAGTGCCTATTTGTGCTTCCTCTGGCACTCATGGTATGATCACCCGGGCAAAGAACAATGTGTTCAAGCCACGTCTTCCAACAGATGGCACTATCCGCTACCCATTGCCAAAGGCCCTACTGAGTACTCTGGCTCTCCGTGAGCCTTCCTGCTACACTGAAGCTGTTAAGCACTCTTCCTGGCGCGAGGCTATGAATCGCGAGTTTGATGCTCTCTTACGCAATGGCACATGGTCTTTGGTTCCTGCTCGTCCTCACTACAATGTTGTAGGCTGCAAATGGGTCTTCAAACTCAAGCGTCGAGCTGATGGCAGCCTTGATCGCTATAAAGCGCGTCTCGTGGCCAAAGGCTATCATCAACAAGAAGGCGTTGACTTTACTGAGACGTTTAGTCCAGTTGTAAAGCCTTCTACAATACGTCTGGTGCTCTCTCTTGCTCTCGGTTCTAACTGGTGTATCCGGCAGATCGATATTCAGAATGCTTTTCTTCATGGTCATCTTGCTGAGGAAGTATACATGGCTCAACCGCCGGGGTTCCTTCATCCACATCTCCCAGATCATGTTTGTCGCCTGCATAGATCTATCTATGGTCTCCGTCAGGCGCCTCGAGCGTGGTTCTCTCGCTTGAGTGATCGCCTACTTGCCCTTGGGTTTGCTGCCTCTACCGCGGATGCTTCCTTGTTCATTCTTCGCCGCACTACTGGGCTGCTCTGTGTTTTAATCTACGTTGATGATATTCTCATCACTGGTTCCAATCCTGCCATGGTCTCCTCTCTTCTTTCTTCTCTACGGACTGAGTTTGCAGTAAAGGATCTTGGGGACCTTGGTTTCTTTCTTGGTGTTGAGGTCCTCCGTACTACCTCTGGTCTATTTCTTTCTCAACGTCAGTACATTGCCGACCTTCTTCATCGCAGCCGCATGGATCTGGCTAAGCCTTGCTTGACACCAATGGCCTCCAATTGTTCTCTCTCGGCCTATGATGGCACTCCCTTTGAGGATCCACTATTATATCGCAGCATTGTTGGGGGACTCCAGTATCTCTCCATTACTCGGCCTGATATTGCTTTCTCTGTGCATTCTGTCTGCAAATATATGCATCGCCCATTGCAATCCCATTGGCAAGCTGTCAAACGCATCCTCCGGTACTTGAAGTCCTCCATCTCCTTCGGCCTCATTATTTCACCGTGTTCATCACTTCAGTTGCACGCCTTCACCGATGCTGATTGGGCGGGTGATAAGGATGATCGTCGCTCTATCAGTGCATATTGCATCTATCTTGGCACTAATCTCATTTCTTGGAGTTGTAAGAAGCAAGCTACTGTCGCCTGTAGCTCTACTGAAGCAGAGTATAAAGCTCTTGCCAATGGCTCTGCTGAACTTCAATGGCTTGGCTACTTGCTCCATGAGTTGGGACTCACCAAGCTACCAGTTCCGACGATCTGGTGTGATAATATTGGAGCCACCTACCTTTCCTCCAATCCCGTTTATCATGCTCGCACCAAGCACATTGAACTGGATTTTCATTTTGTTCGCGAGAAAGTTGCTCAACGCCAACTTCTTGTGCGTTTCCTCTCCAGCCGCGATCAGCTTGCCGATGCTCTGACTAAGCCTCTCTCCACGGCTCGTTTCCATTGTCTGCGCTCCAAACTCAATGTCCGCCCTCTCCCGTTGAGTTTGCGGGGGCATGTTGAAGATCCTGATTCCTCCGATCGTGGGAACCATCGTCATCGGCCATCTGAACCCCAACGGCATCCCACCTAAATAACAAATTCTGTTTCTTATCACAACAACCTCTGTAACCTATTTAAATAGACTACTGTGGACGAGAACGGCGTAACGGGAGAATATTTTAATCCACTGACTGAAACGTTTTCTCTGAAACGTTTTCTTCTTCATCTCTGTTTCTTCTTCTTCCTATTCTGTTCTTCTCCTTCAAGGTTTATAAGCCTTATGATCTTATGACAAATTCAGAATCCTTACCACTTTAATTACCATCAAATTTAAAAAAAAATATATTTTCTTTTAGTTAACCAAATTATTCTCTTGGCTGTTAATTTTGAGAGCAAAACTAGCTACTTATACGTCAGCTGTTCGATATCTGAACCCGGATGGTGGCAGGAGTACCGAGTGGGGAGGTAAGCTGGGCGGTAGCTGCTATGGCGAAGCAACTCCAATCTTTGATCCAACATATTGGAGCTCCGCTTCTAGCAAAAGAATGATGGGGGTGGTAGGAGAAGTATTAGGCAGTTCAAAGGTTCCCATCACTATTCTCAACATCACCCAGCTCTCAGCATATCGGAAGGATGCACACACCTCGATCTATAAGAAGCAGCCATACAATCTAACACGAGAGCAACTGGCGAACCCTATAACCTATGCCGACTGCAACCATTGGTGCTTGCCTGGTGTTCAGGATACTTGGAACGAGCTCTTCTACTCCAAGCTCTTCTTTCCCTAGCAGCATGCATGCATGGTTTATTTACAATGATAGCAAAACCATTATCCTCATTATATTTTTTTATATATATAAGTATTTGTCCTCGATCATTGTTTACGTTTGTTTCCCCTAATTTAAAAGATTTTGGTATTATATCCCTCCCTTGGAAATGATGTTTTACATTTTCTAACGTTGTAATTTGTGCATGTGGCAAGAGAGGGGAAGGAAGCATTTCTCCTTTGTAAGGGGGTTGAGCCTGCTTGAATGTTTGATTGAACCTTTTCCAACTCTCGTGAAAGATTAGGGAAAGTTTTGTATAAATGTCTCGCCGTGTTATTAAGTATTTTACTTTAAGTTCTTTTCTAGAGGTGGAATAGAATAACCTGGTTGAAGCATAATGATCATACGTCTGTAATGCATTGTATGCCCCATAATAGGTTCCACTCTTCTACCCTTTCCCGGGAGTCGATGACCAGAATTATAACCTAAAGTCTGCTTGAGGTTGGATTGGGTTGGGCCCCGTTTTCATGTGCTGGGTCCAACTTTGTTGGTTCCTTCATACGCTCAAAAGAGTTGGCTAGTGAGATAATTTCAAATTACAGTTAGAAATTTTGATGACTAGACCTGAAACTTTAATTTGATGGGTCCATCGTTTTGCTCATTCAAGGCACACTTATGTAGTGGTTTGGATTGAACTGTAGCTATTTCTATTCTAGGTAGCGTCAAGATTCAATTTAAGCCTATCTTACTGGTTTGTGTCTTGGTTGCCCCCACAATTAGGTTGTATCAAAATTAATTTTGATGGATCTATTCATCCATATGCAGCGGTAGCAGGATTTATTATCAGAAATAAGGATGGGCAAAGTCCTTCTAGCCGCAGCGATTCCCATCCTGGTGACATCAGTTCCTAGTGCAGAGTTAATTGGCGGCTTGGTATTAGGGGTGGCAATCGGGTCGGGTCAGGCATAAACAGGTCGGGTCAAATACAGGTCGGGTCAGAAAACTATAAATCTGAACCCGACCTGTTTATTAAACGGGTCAGGAATTGCAAACCTGAACCTGACCTGTTTATTAAACAGGTAACCCGACCCGACCCGTTTAACCTGTTTAATAAACAGGTAACCTGTTTATCCAACCCGACCCGACCTGTTTAACCTGTTTGCCCAACCTGACCCGTTTAACCTGTTTAGACCTGTTTAATCTGTCCAACCCAACCTGTTTAACCTGCCCAACCCGACCTGTTTAGACCTGTTTAGACCCGTTTAACCTGTTTAGACCTGTTTAACCTGTTTAACCCGTTTAATCTGTTTAACCCGTTTAACCTGTTTAGACCTGTTTAACCTGCCCAACAGTTAAACGGGTTAAACGATTTAAACGGGTCAGACATCTAAAACCCGTATCCGACCCAATTAATAAACAGTTAAACGGGTTAAACGATTTAAACGGGTCAGACATCTAAACCCGTGCCTAATTTCTCTAGTTAGCATATTACGCAAGAAGCAAATCAAGTTGCTGATTTCCTGGCAAATTATACAAGCATGGAGCGCTATGAAGCAGTTTGGAATGATAGTTTTTCCACTGATCTTACCTCTTTAATTAGAGCGGATGCTCGTGGAGTTGCTTTCAGGAGATTGTAGTGAAGTACTTCACTCTTGGTTAACAAGAAAAAAGAAAAGAAAAGATTATAGAGCAATTAGTCTCCTCACTACTATATACATAATCATAGCTAAAATCCCTGCAAATGGGATCTGGTAACCATGTAGCATTTATACATGGTATAACGTCCCCTTTGTGCAAGAGATAATGCACTCTCTAGAGGAAGCTTTCAAAAGGAATTTTATTGTGGCTGTTAATTAAGGTGGATATGGAAAGAGCCGCATCTGTTGGAACTATTTGCGGGCTAATTTCTTTGTCTCTTGGATTGAAGGTTATATCGCAAATTCATCCTTCTCTATTTTAGCTAACGGTAGTCCTACTAAGTGGTTCAGTTGTTCAATAGGAACAAGGCAGGGTTGCTCTTTTTCTCCTTTCTTGTTTATTTCATTCTCAAAAATCTTGTCTCTAGCCCTTAATAAAACTGTAGATGATGGGTGATCAGAGTCTAACCAGCAAGTAATGGTCGTAAAGTATCAAATATTCTTTTCATTGATGGCTGTTTACTTATTGCAAGAGTCATCTATGTGATTGTTGCAGAATTAAGCACATTTTCTTATTGTTCTGCTTTTAGTCAATTGGTGAATTTCGACAAATCACACATTTATTTTAGTCCAAAAACACCAGCAAGAACTCAAACAGCCATATGTACAGAACTGGGCATTGCAGTGAAAGATGGTGCACGGCACTACCTGGGGATTCCGTCATCTGGTAACAAATTGGCTTGAGGTAATCTTAATTCTCTGGTTGACAATATTCATAACAAGTTTGATGGCTGGAAATGGAAAAATTTATCGTTGGCCGGCAAAGCTACCTTGATTCAATATGTTCAAGCTTTTTTTGCCTATATATATATATATGTCATGTCTAATTGCCCTGTTTCAATGGAAGTTCTTGATAAATTGGAGCAAGAATATCATTTTTTTTATGGGGACATATTTCTAAAGAGAGGAGGAATCTGCATTCTCTCCTGCTCTTAGTTATATTTGATGCCCATACCAGGATGAAAGTGGAGTGATAATATTCATCCAAATTCATTTTCATTTTCAAATCTATCCGAATATAAATACAAATTAGAGCATCCGACTAATATCTATATTATATCTATATCCATAAAAAAAAAAATTGAATATGGATATAGATAGAACTACCCAATCTGCATCCCAAAAGCTTTTGTACTCCTATTTTAAAAAAAAATCCATGCATCCACCCATTAAAAAAAAAAAAAATCCATGCATCCTTCCATTACATAGAAACTATGATTGTCAGCATAAAAAATTACAGAGATTCTTGGCCCTTTGGATGGTGAGACTGAATACATTATGGGACAAGTCGTCCCTTGGACGTGGCAAGTTTTGACAAACTGGATAGCATTGGTATCAAGCAACTCTTCCACTCAAAAGAAGTGCAAGTCTTGAAGTCAAAAGACTTGCTTTTGGCTATATTTGATACAGCTTGATGTTGTACAATAGATCTAAAACGCAAGCATACTCCATGTGCTACTGCATTTAGCTCGCAAATTTTATTCCGTCTTTTTGACAAATAGAGTGGAAGAGATATCATCCAAGTCGAACAGGACCTCTCCAAAAAGAAATGGACTCCAACTGTTTGAATTCGGTCATCAGTCATCACTAGAGACCGAACCTGCTTTCTCCTGTGAAAATCTAGGCGGCACTACCTGAAATTAAGCATCAGGCCCTCAGATTTTGCTGTTCTAATATTTAAAAACGAATTACATTTTGAGAATTTCTGCAAAAAAAAAAAAAGGATTACTGTTCCAACACTAACCAGTTCTTTCTGTTTGTTTGCAATTGTTCTTCCCGAATAAACTCTGTGACGAACAATAGTTTAAGAAAGACACTCTTCTAGTCCTGGATTTTTTCTAACATAAGAGCTCTCAGTTCAACTGAAACCATCCCTCTTTCTTTTTTAATGGTCAGATGACTTAGTTTTCTTCTTCTTTTTTTTCCCTTTGAGAAAAAGAGACCTAGTATCCTTGTCCGTCGATTTTGCTGCTTTCAGTTCTGACCTAGTATGCTTGTCCGCCAATTTTGCTGCTTTCAAAAGTCAGATGACCTAGTACTTTGTTCCGCTAATTTTGCTTCTTGTGATCCAAAGCTCAACAATGTTAGACCCCTCAGCTGGCGCTCTAAAAAATAATCCATTCAGCTTGTGATCGGCACCATGTTAGTAGGCTTGGCTCATCCACCACAACCAAAATCCTCTGTGGTGCGGCCTTCACACTGTAGAGTATTGTACATTTTTGGATGACCACTATCAAAAAATGAACGGCTATCAAACAACACACACCATATATAACATGGCACAGCATTTTGCAGTACCGTGCGTACATCATCAGACGATGCAATTGGCTTCACCAGGCTTGCCATGCACATGCCTTGAAATTTATAATTTATAGTGGCAAAACAACCAAATTCACTCCAACGCTACCTTAAGTTGACATGCAACCTATTTGCACTACAACACTAGCCGTAGGATATATTTATATATACTATTATGATATGGGGATATGGATCCTATGAAATGTAGGATGACTACTATGGAATTTGTTATTATAGCATGCATTGGTTATTATTATAGCATAGATGGTGCGAGTTGCTGACTCTCATTTATTTCTTCAACTATCTTGATATTCTTTCATCTTTGTATAGCAATAATAGATATACTTTCCTTCATTTTTACATAACAACCGTAGCTGTGCATTATTTTTTGTTTTATTATTATTCAATCCCATCAATCTTAGACTTATGAGCATGTTATATGAATATAAATATGGACATTAATGAAAGGTTTGCCTAAGAACATCTAACCTACCCCTTCTTTTTTTGCTTTTCAATGCTTTGTTTCCCTAACCTTTGTTATTGAAAGCCATGGAGCCACGTGATTCCGCACGTGTCATCACTCCCAAATACGAAACAACAGGGAGTTCCTCCGAGTACGACGCTTCTTCTCATTTCTTTCAGCACCATTGAAGTAACTCTGGTGCTGTTCTAGATTTCAGCAACCTAATGGGGACAATTAATCAATTGGAGTTGCACGCCATTCGCATGGCATTAGAAGCCAACAACAACAATGGCTTTGAAGCGACGATTTCTTCGCCGACAATTTTTTTGTTTAAGGCTCCCATTACACACACTTTTGCGACACTTTATAACGCATCGCTAATAAAACTAATGACTCTTATAAGCGTCGGTACGAGTAACAAAAAGCTACAGAATGCCTAATTTTTTTGTAGTAATTTTTGAGGTATAATTTCTCAACCCTCCATAAGACCCGTTGCAGTAGTATGGTCCTCTAGGCTCATCAATGTGGTGTCTCCATATATGCTATTGAGGAATGCTAACCCTTATTATGGAATGTACTTTAATGACTTGTGATGATTACTATGGGATATAATATTATGGCATATGGCACAAGATGACTACTATGGAATATAATTCTATTATGGTATCGGATGGCTAATGCTAACCCTTATTAATTTGTTTCTCAAAATATCTTGATATCTTTCCATCTTTATACAATAATTATAGCAGTGATTTCCTTTATTTTTGCTTGACAACTATAAATATTTATTACTTTCTCTTCTATTTTTATTCAGTCCCCATCAATTTAGGGATTATGATCAAACGATGTATGATTCATGCATTCAATGGAAGGTTCTCTGAGATTACAAAGTAAACGCTCAAAGGACCTCGAACTATATTTCCGGTCTAAAAAGTTCAAATGAAGCCTTCCTTCCCTTCCTCCTCGTCCTCTTCTTCTTCTTCCCGTAGAAAGAGCTCCATCGCCTTCTATATCGTTCCTCTATTCCTCATCACCTCTCTCGCCATATTCTATGAAGAGGAGTTGACATACATCCTCAAGCAATCAATTCCGAAGTCACAAGAGCTCGAAATCTCGGAACCACAGCAGGAATCCGTACAGGCACAAGGGTTGAAGCCCGTCTCGGAACGACAACAGGAAAACATATCAGCACAAAGTTTGAAGTCCGTCTCGGAACGACAACAGGAAACCATATCAGCGCAAGGTTGGAAGCCTGTCTCGGAAAAACAACAGGAAACCATATCAGCACAAGTATCAGAACAAGGTTGGAGACCCCAAGATTTCAGTGCTCGAGTGTAGTGTTGTTGTGTTTTTTTTAGGAGCCAACAAGCAGAATAACTCGACTTAGGGTTGCTATTTAATTCGTCAGTGTACTAAATCAAACAACCATTGCAGGAGATGTCCTGCCGTTCGCCGTCGGGAGGACGGAGGAGGGGTGCGATGTGTTCAAGGGTATGTGGGCCTACGACGAGGCCTCAACGCCTCCCTATGGTGAGGATGACTGTCCTTTCATGGAGCCTAAGCTCAAGTGCCAAGCGAATGGGAGGCCCGACAATGCATACCAGAACTGGAGATGGCAGCCTCATGGCTGCTCCCTTCCAAGGTACATGTCGCATTCCCAAAACTATGCACCATGGACGAGTTATAATATGATATCTGCTTTAATAGTAGGATTTTTTTTTTATCACCATGTCCATTATTAGTAGACCAACATGATATAAATTCGATTTTTTTTCTTTATAACAATAGTGTAAAATATAACAGGCCATAACAATGATCCGCTGTTAATGCAGACAGCGGCCTGTATTTGTATTTATGCACCCATAGATGCATACGTACATTGATGGTAGAAATTGAATTATGTTCAATAATTCAAGCTCTCATATTCACTAATTCTGCTCACAAATTACAGCTTCAATGCTACTTTTATGCTCGAAAGACTTCGAGGGAAGCGAATGCTGTTCGTTGGAGACTCCTTGACAAAGGGTCAATTCGTCTCCATGCTGTGCCTCCTACGCGATTCAATCCCCAGATACTCCCGTCATCACAAACACTATAGATCTCATAGCATATTTGCTGCTCCGGTACTTTACGTTCAAAGCTCCGAGTATATATTTTTAACTTAAAGCTTTGGAATTAGAAGAATTTTGTCGCACCAAAACTAATTATCATTCTGTAAACATAGGAATATAATGCTACGATCGAGTTCTACTGGGCACCGTTTCTCGTGACATCAAACTGTGACAATGCCACTTTTCACAGGGTGCTTGATAGAATAGTTCATGAATATTCAGGATCCCTTGACATGCATGCTCAGCATTGGAATGGAGTCGATATTTTGGTCTTGAACACGTATGCATGGTGGCAACCAGGGAAAAAGATGAAGATCGTGTAACTTCCTCAATCCATCAAGTTCGTATATACCATCCCTAATTGTCTTCCTAGCTTACCACTTTTCGCCGTTCACAGACGACGGTCTCAAGGAAAGAAGTACATCAGGTTGATGAACGCGCAGGATGCCTATCGGCTGGTGCTGAAGAGCATGGTGAGCTGGTTGGAGAACAGCATGGATCCCCAGAAGACCAGGGTCTTCTTCACAACCATGTCAGCTACTCATTTTAGGTAAGCCATTTCCCTATCTATAGTTTTCAGGGTGCAAGATGTGGTTAAGAATGGAGAGGACTGTTCGATTACTCCTCAAAGGCCAAAGTCTGAGCCGCACTTAGTTTGACATAAAGGCCTAATTCAGTCAATCTAATGTAATGTGTCCAGCTACATTGCAGTTGCCTAGCTGGTAGCAATGCAAATGACGCTTTCTACTTTGTATTTCAAGAATTTTAAAAAAAAAAATCGAGCTGTATTTCTCATATTACTAGGTATATATGTTTTCCTTACTGACTTTTCAACATATATAAGTATAGCATATTCATTATATATACATCATCTTCTCTTATTTGTTGCAACTTTGCAATGTTTTTTCTTGTTCCAATAGATATGGGGTAGCATCCTTCTTCCTCCTCCATTAGCACTCGAAAAAACTTGGCATTGTTGTACAGAGTAGTTATTCAGTTCTTTCTTTGTTCTTAAAACTTGAACAAAACTATTTTCCATGGCTCGTTCGATATCTAATCTAGGAAGATGGCAGGAGTGCGGAGTGGGGAGGCAAGCGAGATGGTAATTGCTATGGTGAAACAACTCCAATCTTGGATCCAACATATTGGGGCTCTGGTTCGAGCAAAGGCATGATGGAGGTGGTCACAGAAGTATTAGGTGCATCGAAGACTCCCATCAGCATCATCAACATCACTCAACTCTCAGAACACCGGAAGGATGCGCATGTCTCAATCTATAGGATGCAGCCGTACGACTTAACTCAAAGCCAACTGGGGAGACCGGAAAGCAATGCTGACTGCAACCACTGGTGCTTGCCTGGCCTTCAAGATACTTGGAATGAACTCTTGTATGCAAAACTCTTCTTTCCCTAGCAGCATGGATTTACGAGGGTTGCAGTTCATATTCTTGAATGATTTTATTTTTCTCTCTTCATCTTCTTGTTCTTCGCTTTGGCTGAAGATTTTGATAATACGTCTTTTCTTTTACGCATAATTTAAATTTCATGAGCAGTCCTTTGATATTTAAATAAGCAACCAAAAAAATATGAAGTCAAAAATAGAACGTGTATATGATTTTATTTTTTAATTCTTAATCTATAGTGGAGATGATAAAGGTTAGACCTCCGGTTAGCTTAGCTATTCAAAGTTCATCTGAACCTTATCTATTAACTGGGATTAGAGCAGCTTGAGAGAGCTTGAATCAAGCTCGACTCGAAGCTAGTTGAATCAATCTTAAACTAGCAAAACAGGCTTGAAGTTAATTTTAAAATGGGCCAAAAATTGATCAAGCTTGGGCTCGGCTCCAGAGGGCTCAAATTTATTTGTACCATATGTATTGTTAATTATATAGAAAATGGATCATTGTGTCAAGACTTTAATTTGCGAATTCTGTTTACTCTTTGAAACAACTAAATGTCTTTTAAGATAATCAAATCAACTAAATGTCAACTCAAGCTTGAAATTAAACTTGCGTCGAGTTATAATTCAAGTTTGAATTGAGTTTCGTTAAAGCTTTAGTTGAATTTAGTTTAATTTAGGATTATCAAGCTGCTCAATTAGGCACATGTCCGGTTCAGTTTGAAATTAAGCTTGAAATAATGGTAAACAAATCAAGCTTGATCTCCAATTCGAAGCTCAATATTTATTTAAACCAAGCTTGATCAAGGTCACTTACACTCTAAATAAGATGAGATATTGGAACTTTCACCGGGTGCTTCAAGGAGTTATTGTTTTGATGCATGTGTTCGATCATAAGAGAAGCTTTGGCTCTACCTCTTCATTCATTCACTCATTGAAATGGTCGTTGATTTTTTTCAACATTGGTTGCTCAAACAAAAGAAAAATTAGAACTATATCTAAATAGCTGAAGTTAATGATGAAAAGGGGCCCAATCTAATCCAAATCTTCTTTTAATTAGATCTATACTTGAATCTTAGACCCAAAGCCAGTTTAATTTGGATTTGCGTCAAGTCGGACGTAGATATGTAATAAGCAATGGATTTAGGCGAGTCTGAAATCTTGGCAAATGGATGCCCCGGTCTCCCTTTATAATGATAATGGTCAGCACCATTTCATCAAGAGATTCAAATATTTTTTCATAAATCATACAAATGTTTTTAAATACATTAAGTTAGCAAGCTCGGCAGAACAAGTTGATGAACTGCGACATCGGCATAGGGAATTGATTTGACGGTTCCATTAGTGTGCGACTTGACGCCTTCGGAACTAGACTTGATAGCCTGAGGAACGACGTTTCATTTTGGGCTTGAAGAAATACCTAAACTCACTTCGCTACCTCTCTTCTGATCTAAGTCCTCTTACAGGCAGGGAAGGCAGGAGCATAAAGATTGAACTAGCCCACGCATCTGCTGAAATGCACGAACTGTTCAAGAAAAAAGATACAGCCAACTATGCAAACATATTGATCAAAATTTGCTGCATGGAGTTCCATAGTAAGCTGGCTAGCCTACGTTATAGCTAGAAGATTTTTTTTATATAGAACAGAATCAATTCAACCAAAGGCCCAATGATATAAGATCCAAGCATTACACACTCATCAACCCAATGAAACATCATGGCAAGAATCTATATTAGTTCAAACAAACATGTTAGTTAGAGATAGCATTATTAAATTAGTGTCTCAACATCGCCTCCTTATTCGGTGTCATATTCGGCTAACCCTAATCTTTTAGAAAATTCTGTGCTAAAATTCTTCTCTAGAAAATATGATTTTCTTTTGCCCAACAAATAATCCTACTTCCCAAAAGCAGTAAAACACTCTCCCAAGTCCAAGAAAAACCTTTTAACTTTACATCATGACCAAATCATGAGTAGAAAGAAGATTGTTGGGCTTAATTTTTCTGAGAAAAGGTAAGGTTCTTTCTTACAGGGAACACAAAGGAACTACAACGTTTCATCGGCCATTTTCTGTCGGTCTGTTTGCTGGTTCAATCCTTTTTCTTCATGTTCGAGCAAAGATGTTTAGCTCTGGATTCTTTATCTACTCTTTTGACAGGATCCCCTCTAGGTACTGGTTGGATGAGAGATACAGTCTTGCAATCATGACCATCCATGTATCATATGATCGTTTATGATTGTGTGAATCATGTACCTAGCATGAAAGCACATGCTATATAAATTGTGCAGGAACCGTACAAAGATATAGACCTACTGCATGACACTTGGATGTTGTGATTGGAGCCCTTTTTCTCTTCAATTCAGGTTGGCCTCTCTTTAGTAAGGATGGCAAAAGATCTCAACAACTCGGGCCTGGCTTGGAAAAAGCAGGATTCAGGGTTGTTTAAAACTAAATAAATAAAGCTTAAATGAGCAATCTAGGTTTAAAATTAATTTGAAGTCTAAGTGGATTGAATTTGAATTGATTTCTAGCTCGATTTAGAATTTTTGAGCTGATCAATTAGGCTTATGCTTGGCTTGGTTCAAAATTAAGCGCGAATTGAACTCAAAATAGTGGCAAAGAAATCAAGCCTGATCTCAAATTTCAACTTCGAAATTAGTTTCAAACCAAAGATAATTAGATGCAGGCTCAATAAATCTCAGCTCAATTACATTCCACCTCTTCAAGGCTTATCTTTATAGGAGGTATAGAGATCAAATCCTAGAGTAGAATTAAGATTAATATCAAATTAATATGTTGCTTGAAATTTATTTTAAATAGCAAACAAGATTGAAAATCATCATCAATATTTTTGACTATATTAATTTATAACAGTGAAAAAATTCAGATATATTATATTGTTGGGTGCCGAATAATGCAAATGGATATCTTATTCAAAATGAAAATATTGAAGATATACATTTTTTTCAAGCAATACTATTTGTTTAATTTTTATTAATGGTCATTTTTGAATGATCCATAGGAAATATTGCAGTTGGAGGAAGAAAACTTAAATTTTAATGTCCAAGCTCTCGAATGGATATCGATCATGTATATGGACAAGCTTTTGGAGAAAAGCCGAGGATATAAGTTGGAAAGGAAGTGGGTTAATGTATAACTCAAAGTTGACTTAGATTAAGCCCGATAATGTTTTGAATAACGGTGTTCATTTAAGCCAATGTCCACATGATAATTAAGTTGACCTCTTTTTGGAGCCAAATTAGTTGACTAAACCCACCTGCCCAAGTGCATACTAATTATCACTTCAATCTGTTAAAATGTTAATCATTATGGAGCATTAGGGAAGTTGAATGGTGAAAAAAAAGAAAAACAAAATCCACCATAAGATTAATTTTGATAGGAGAGAACACCTAGTTCAACTTTGCAGTTTGTTCTATATTTAATCTTTCCCGGAACAAATAATCTCCATCTCTTCCTCTCTTTTTCTTTTTTTTATACAATGGATGGCTCATACATTCCTAATATAGATACATCTAAAGAAGTCAAAAAATATCTCTTTCTTCCTCCCTAACAAATATATTTCTTACATACGATTGCTCATCATAATTTTTTTTACAAAAAAGGGACAATAATGGTGCAATGAAATAAAGGTTGAAGACAAATGAAGCAGCAATCATCTCAAAAGCTATCACATGCTGATGGATCCTACCGTCAACGTACAATTCATTGCTTTCTCTCGTGATGCCCACTCTCGCCTCGCTTTTGCATTATTATGTGCACTTTTAAGATTCCCTCTTTATATATTTTTCTAGACCATGCTAAAGGTGCTTTGAGAAAGAAAAATTGCCACACTAGAATATATACCATCTCCCAAAAAAGATAGTTGTTCTCATTCTTTGGTGCCAAATTATATAGGAATGTTTTGATTCGTTTTTTGAGAAAAGATTGCTACATTAGCTTGCCTGATTTTCAATTAATTGCCCTCCAAATATTCTTTTTTTTACGAGAAATGTGAGGATTAGATGTACCATCTATATTGGCATCACATCTATTAAAAAAAATGAACAAATAAAAAATAAATCTTACATAAACTTTTTTTTATTTTGAAAAAAAGTAAGGAGACAGGATCAGCCAAACTGGAAAAAAAAAAAAAAAAAAGACTAATCTTGCTCCGCAGCACTAAGTTGATAGCATACCTCGTTATTTTATTATTTTTTTGGGATAAATAGGGTGACCTACATTAATCAAAAATAGGCATATTCATAGAAATCAAAAAATAAATTATTAAAAAAATATATTAAAAGATTAGCCGAGAGAAACTCATAACATAGATTCCTTGTGATTAGCTGTGATCTTTTTCATTTTTTAAGGCGTATTTCCTATTATTTATAGGATAACTTGGCCACCCACCCACCAATGTCATGAAAGCTAACATGGATGGTAAAAATTAAACAGTGTATTTATTAATGTCGTCAGTTTTTTTTAAAAATTTAAAAAAGCCAACCGGCCACAGGGTACCAAAGTCAGGCCCTCAGCCACACCGTCCAAGCGGCTGTGAGCCACATTTTACTTAATTAATTGTCTTCAATTCGACCTGCCACCTTTGTTTTTGTCTCTTTTTTGCCTGTCGTTTATCAAGCCGATCCATGGAATGGGAAACTCTAATGATTGCCCCCACACTGTAGCGTTCCTCCAGCCGAAGAACTCAGATGAAGCCTCTCTCCCTCCACTCCATGAGCTCTTCTTTCTACCTCATCTCCCTATCCCTCATCACGTTTCTAGCCTTCCTCTATGCCGCGGGTTTCACCTCAATCCTCAAGAAATCATTTCTGAACTCTAAATTGCTGGAATACTCGGCTCAAGTACAAGAAGAATCCATATCAAACATACCAAAACAAGGTAAGAATGGGGGAAATCTTTTATTAGGATAGTAGTTTTTTGCCTGCTTAGTGTGCTTACATGGAATTGGGCTTAGAGAAGGATGTCGGCATGCCATTTGCCGTTGGGAGGATGGAGGAGGGGTGCGATGTGTTCAATGGCAGATGGGTCTACGATGAGGTCTCGAGGCCTCACTATGGTGAGCATGAATGCCGTTACATCTCGGCTCAGGCGAGGTGTCAAGCTTACGGAAGGCCCGACAAGGCGTACCAGCGTTGGAGATGGCAGCCTCATGGCTGTTCTCTTCCAAGGTAAAGAAGCTGATCATAGCAGTTTCAGGTTGAGGAGCATGGATGTTTGATATTGTGAAAATCACATATTTTGGATAATTAATTCATATTTTTTAGAAGTATCCAAACTACTCAACTGGGGTTTTGAAAATTTAAAAAAGAGAAAAAAAAATGCAGTTTGCAAGCAGCAAAAATCACTGTGAAGAATTAGCCCTTAATGGTTAACGATTACACATATAGATTAATCATAATTTCTTTGAGAGAATAAATTAACCATAATTACATGAAGAACAGTATTTTTTCATAAAGGTTCCTTTATGAAAAGAAAACGGAAAAAAAAAAAAACTTTTTAAAGATTAATTATCCGAGTAATAGGTTAGCTTTGTCATAACAAGCAACACTTTGGCTACAATGAGGAATTATATAGTTTACTCTAGCTTTATCATGCTTAATTATGAGATAGGGTCTTCTGAGATTACAGCTTCAATGCCACTTTTATGCTCGAGAAGCTCCGAGGGAAGCGAATGATGTTCGTGGGTGACTCCTTGGCTAGGGGCCAGTTCACGTCAATGGCATGTCTTCTTCGGCGTGCCAGCTCCAAGTTTGCAAAATCCCATAAGCACTTCAGATCGCATGGCATCTTAAGAGCTCGGGTAATTAACAATTCTGATACTCTGATGGTATCTATATAAGTGAAGCTTTTCGAATTAGAAGATCTAACCATCTTGACACTGATCATCTCTCTATATGCATAGAAACACAATGCTACAATCGAGTTCTATTGGGCTCCATTTCTTGTCGAATCGAACTGCGACAATGCTACAGTGCACAAAATTACAGATAGAATAGTAAATGTACATCCAGAATCCATCAATAAGCATGCTCCCAATTGGAAGGGAGTTGATGTTTTGATCTTCAATACATATATGTGGTGGATAAGAGACACAAACATCAAGACATTGTAAGTTTCTTCCCAGTTACATCACTTTCTACCATCTTTTTGCAGCAGTTTTCTTTTACTCTTGTTTTTTGCTTAGGCAAAGGTCTGTCAAGTGGGGTTTGGAATATGTCAAGGAGATGAAGAAAGAGGATGCCTATAGACTGGTGTTGAAGAGGATGGTGAGGTGGGTGGAGGAGAACATAGATCCCGAGAAGACCAGGGTCTTCTTCACAAGCCTGTCACCTACTCATTATAGGTAAGCCATTTCCCTGCCTATAGTTTAACATTTACCATGTTAATAATGGTTAAGATGGTAGGAACTATATACTGGGCTTGTAAATTGGACTTAAACTAGGGCCCATAGTGTGGACATCCAGGCTAAACTCACTCCAATATGAGACAGGTTCAGGTTATATTTTTCGCATGAAAAAATAATCGATCTTCTTTCGTGATGTTAACCATTGTATTACATCTTGCATAAACTTCGAAGCAATCCCACCTCTTCCCTCCATCCACCCACATAGATCTCAAAGCAGACGTCGCACGATCAAATGGTTGACGTTGCAGAAGGAGGTGAATAAAGTCTATCGCATGAAAAATACAACCCAAACCCATCTCGGGCTGGCCTAGATTGCAATGTAGGTTTTGTATTCGATTTTTGCGAGAAAGATGACTAAACCTGAAATAATTTCCATGTACCAATAAAAAAGAACCTGAAATTGCATATCTTCCATTCATGTTGTTGCAAGCTAATACAGCTTAAAGGTTACATTCTCATGGATTTACAGTAATATTGTTTGCCATGTGTGATGCAATACTAGATATACTATCATCCTTCTTCAATATATGAACCTTTCAGCAACACAAAGTTGCTTTCTTTTCTGCTAAAAACTTGAGAACAAGACTTGGATCTGTGTATTATAGTTCGACATCTGATCTCGAAACATGACAGGAGTATTGAATGGGGAGGCAAGCATGATGGTACTTGCTACAATCAAACAACTCCAATCACTGATCCAACATATTCGGGTTCCAGTGCCAGCAAAAGCATGATGCGAGTGGTCGAACAAGTTCTAGGTGAGAGTAAGATCCCCATTATTGTCCTCAACATCACCAAGCTCTCAGCATTTCGCAAGGATGCACACGCTTCGATCTATAAACAACAAATGCACGAGTTGATGCCTGAACAACTGGCCAACCCTAATAGCTATGCCGATTGCACCCACTGGTGCTTGCCGGGTCTCCAGGACACTTGGAATGTGATGTTGTACACCAAACTCTTCTATCCATAAAACTACATGCTTAGAAGGGTTATGATCCAAAATTCTTTAAGATGGTCTTTTTTTTCCCTGATAGCTTGATTTTTGAGGCAGTATTGAATGAAACCAAGGATATGAAATGATATTTGTAATGTCAAAACAGGATGTGACATTCAGGAATGTTTCCTTGCAAAAGGTTTTCATTCCTCCTCAGTATTGGCGTTTCCTTTTTATTTTATTTTCTTTTTTCTTTTTTCTTTTATCTTTTTTCTTTTTTTTGGGGGGGGGGGGCAACTTGTCAGCAAACCAAATCCTGTTATCTTTTTCTTAATAAATAAATAAATTTATCCAATAAACTGCTGAATCGGATGTTTAAAAATATATTTTAATAAAAGGCTCCAAACTAGGTATAGCTGCAATACACCCCAAGGAAACTAAACGTTATCTACTTTGGAAGGATTATCCATCAAATCATTTGTGCATCATAAAATAATTGAACATCTCCTAGAGGTATGACCGTCTGTATCTTTTTTTCTCTCACTAGGTATTTCGAACTCCAAATTATGCAGCCGATCATGAATTAAAGTGGATTGCTTAAGGAAGAAAATTTTATGAAGGATCTGTTGGGTTTTTAGTAATGTTGCCACCTATTTTTCATGTATTAAGAGAAACATAGTTATGGTTTTATAGCTCTCTGTCTTTAACGGCAAAAAAATGAAAGTGTTGAGAGAGAATTATTTAGGATACATTATTTTGCTTGATTATTGTTATTCCAGTTTCGTTCTTGAGCATATCGGTATGGGAAAAGATCTAGATGCAGTTCTGGAGCAACAACATCAGGTTATTGTGGATGTATTTGAATCAGTTATTCATGATATATTATTTACGACTTCGATTTTAATCAAACGAAAAGAGATCATATAGGATGTGTCATGCATTTGACATATAACCAGTCTAATTGCCTCCGGTGTAGCCGAGGACATTAGCATGGAGATGCAATCTAATATGATGCTACTACATAATCGCACTTAAATAAAATGCACTCTTGAAACTCATCTGGACTACTGCATCAAAACTTAGGGGCATCTTGTGCATCAACCATGCATCTTTGAGGGGCCTTTTAATTCATAATCTCAGAACCTTGTCGATTGATGATAGCCATCTTAATACTGCTTTTTTCAGAATGATCTTGCAATTGATCTCTTAGATCTAATACTGCATCGCCACCATATCCTGTTGGCCATCGGTGCTATTGTTACCCATGAAAGTCTGTCTTTGATCTCTATGCTGAGCAGAAAATTAGGTAAATAAATGGCACTTAGTCTTTATCCTAATGGAAATCTATACCTTGACTTAAAGTAGGCATTCATGTCCACTGTCAAATTGATCATCTGATTTGAAAAGATCTTCTGTAGGACAGTCTTGGTAACGGTCGGTTCTTTTACATGACAGACCTCATGTTCATGTTGCATTATTTGTTGCTGAAGGAAGTGCATCGTTCAGTCGCCATCCAATAAGAACCATGACACATGGATGATGCTTCAAGTCTAATCCTAACGCCAAAAAGTTTTCCCTGCACCATTGGCATTCCACATGACTTAACAGAACCTGTACTGCTTACAAGATCGATGCGGTTCAGTGGTATCAAAAAAGTTCTTGCTTTTAAGAAGGCCTACCATCCATTCATGTTCCCTTCTCATAAAGCACTAATCTTCTTGTGACTGGGTATGCAAGCAATGCAGGAAAAGCTTTTTCATAATAGGATCAGGTCTGGTAGCTTTTCTCCATTTCACATTATTCAACTACAGGTTTAAAAAAAAAAAAGACACCTTCAGGTAGGACAAGCAAGAAGCTGTGAATAGTAGACCTGGTCCATGCTGAGACGCGCACCTTTGCTAACTATTGACGAACTCCACTAATTGCGTTCAAGAATCTCCTTGACACATTCCTTGCTTCTTCCCACCAATCCCTAGCTAACTTGATACCAAACTATCCAGAGAAACACGGCCCAACTACAGTACCAAAGAAAAGCTTCATTGCCACAGGTTGTTGCAGTATTCTTCGCTTTTGTCACACCAACCCTATGAGCGGCACCTATTTTTCTCATGCCATATGGCATATAACTTTTCTTGGTAAAATGGTTTGGTCCCATAACACTGCTCAAGCACGTACACACTCATCCGAACATGGAAGGATCTTTCAGCTTTCATGGCCATGTTATGCTATGTTTCTTCCAATTGAAGGGTCGACTATCTTTAATTTTGTACTGTTTCTCTTGTTTTCTTAAGCCCAAGAAATCCTTTCTGCTGCCACTTGCATGGTCTTCTTATGCTTGGTTTCTTCCAGCTGCAGCAACATCTCCTACCAGTATACTGCTAAATTTCCCTTCTTTCCTCCCTCTCTCTTGCATAAGAAGCACTCGATCCTCTCTTCCTTCTTTCTATGCCTATTACTTGAACTATGTAACTAAAATAGACTGGCTGTCATGATCTCTTTATTTCTTTGTTAAAAACCGCATGCTATTAGATGTATCAGATTTATGGGCAAGATAATTATATTCTAGCTAATGGGACATCTTCCGCTATTAAATTTAAACATTCTGAGATCGCAAGTAAACAAAAATAATGCAAAACTTTGCTTGGAAAATCAGATTATGACCTAGAGATTTTTTTTGTAATGCTGACGACCTGCATGAGTTCACCGATACCCATTGATATGGAGAGTAGTTTAAATGTTTACTAGGGTCAATAATTAAATACATACAGTATTTTGTAATATTTGTACTCAGCAGGAGACCATTTCTCCCTTAGAAGTACACGCATTCCAATATTTAATCCTCATGCCTGGTAAACTCAAGAACTAGTCCCATGAGATTGATCAGCACACCACCAATTCCTAATCCCTGAGATGACAAATAATAAGTCAACTTTCTAAGCTGTATTATGCAATTTTTTCATATTTTTTATCTGTGTATACCCTATTTTTCCCTTGTAGCCTAGTGTCCAAAACTAAACTGAAAGAAGTATATATAGTTGTTAAAGAATGAGAGTATGTATGGAAATTTTATGAGCAGAGATCTGGCAGCAACTTCAAGTACCTATGCTCTTTCAAAATGCTCCCTTCCAATTTACTGTCAACTGTAGCAAGCTTTTTATACAGTAATGATACGTTAGGTAATGTTATGATAATCTCAAGAGACCTGATGTGGCCAGAAAGTCTGGTGAGAAAAAAGAGGGAATTCCCTCAAAAGAGGAAAACATGAGGAAAAAGGAACCACAATAACAAGGAAAAGGCCTCAGGCCACCAACCATACCAAGAACAATCAGCTAAATCTAGGTCCCACACACAGCAAAAAAATGTTACGATATAATTCACAGATTTAATATCTGACCCAACCTATGATTTAACTACATATTCTAGTTGATGATGGAGGAAACTTTGTATTCAAATTCTCAGAACAAGGTCCAACTGTCCAAGCTAAGGCGTATTTTCCGCTCATTAGCTCAAATGAAGCCCACCTCCTCTCCCCAGAGAAAGAGCTCCTTCTCCTTCTATGCCCTTACTCTATCATTCGTCGTCTTCGTGACCGTCCTCTATGGTGAAGACTTCAGATGCATCTTAAGGCAACCGTTTCTGAAATCCCTACAACTCCAAGGCGCAGAAAAACAAGAAGAATCCATAGCAACACAAGGTAAGGAAGCCAAATTTTTTGATGAACGAGATCCAGGGAGGAGTGTCTCCTTGCTTAGTATACTAACTCAATATTGGCCTTAGAGGAGGATGCTGTCTTGCCATTTGCCATCGGAAGGACGGAGAAGAGGTGCGACGTGTTCAACGGTACATGGGTCTATGACAATGTAACAAGGCCTTACTACGCTGAGCCAGATTGCCCTTTCATCCAGCCTCAGCTGAAGTGCCAAGCTTATGGGAGGAAAGACAGGGCATACCAGAACTGGAGATGGCAACCTCATGGATGCTCTCTGCCAAGGTTTGTGTCGCCCACTCATAAGCACTTTGTTGTGGAAAAGAGAATTGCGTTCTTCTCTCGGTCACAATTTTGAGATGGTATAATTAAATTTAGCATGCTCTTTGCTGATCGCTACAAAACTGCAGTCGAACTGCTCTCCTGACAGAAAATTTTTATTTGTCGAATGATTTGAAGAATTAATCTTGAAAAATGATATATTTACAAGTTATTCAATATTTTCCACTCAATAAGAGGAAATCAATTAATCTACTAGATATGTCTGGTTTATGAAATACTAGAGAATTAGCCTTTTTAGCAAAGAATTGTAACTGCTAATATTAATTTTTTCACTTTTTCTCGCCTTCTTTTCATCGCGAATGTGAGTCACTCCAAATTGCAAATTAATATCCTCATCAACCAAGGAAGCTATAGTCAGGATAAATGATAATTACTAACTGATAATATAATTAGTGTATTTTTTCAGTTTTCTAGACCGTATTATATGTATAATCCTATTATAAAGCATGATATCTTAGTTTATTGACTCATAAAGACATGCATTTTCTTGTGGCTGAATACTGCTCTGATAGTATTGCTTTCTTTCACAGGAAATTAATTAAGCAGAGAGTTAGAAGGACAAAACGAGAGCTTATTTCAAAAAAAGGAGGAGAAGAAGAAAATAAAAATAACATGGATTCTTATAGTTGACTGAGAACAAATGATTACTTTAATTTGTTTTTTCTAACCAATATACTGGCACCACTAAAAGCTTGCTAAAGCTTTTTTTCTTAAAGTCACTTGCTCTTATATGTTTATCTTCAAAAAACCCAGCTGCAAGCTCTTGTTTATAAGAATCTATCCCTGATTTTCGTTGTTCAATTTCCTATCTCAGAATTCATGGAATTTATCACTGAAGGCTTACACTAACAAATTAGCTTTTGAAAGTTTCAGAAATAAACCGTCTTATCCTCTTTTCTGATTATTCTAATATTAGAAACTAAGACTAACTGTGTGCTATATACTGTTTTCGATTTGATTCAATTGCATTTGATCAAAAAAATCAAGATGTATAGCCTCTTCTCAAAAAAATATGTATATATATTTGCTTCCAACACTAGCTGAGGCAAATGGTAATGAACCAAGTTTAAACTAATTTCTCCGCTAATTTCCTCAAGAACACTAATCAACATGAAATAGCTTGACATAATGTTAAAAAAAAAAAAAATCAAATTTTATTAAAAAAAGTAAAACTTTTTCGTCAGTAATGGCAAATTCTTAGTTAATTCCAGGAACAATCCGCTGCCTCTGACTATATAAGCTCTCTGCACGGGTTACAGCTTTAATGCCACCTTTATGCTTGAAATGCTCCGAGGGAAGCGAATGATGTTCGTCGGAGACTCCTTAAATCGGGGTCAGTTCCTCTCCATGGTATGTCTCCTACAGCGTGCTGTTCCAAAGAACTTCAAATCTATTCAAATCGTTGGATCACTTACCGTCTTTAAAGCTGAGGTAATCAACAGTCCATTCTCCGAAAGGTGTATTCTTACTACAATGTCTTGAGTTGGATTTTTCTCCTTGCTCTTAAAATGTAGAACTACAATGCTACGCTCATGTTCTACTGGGCTCCTTTTCTGGTGGAATCAAACTCTGATAATGCCATCGTGCACCGGGTGAAGGATAGAATAGTTCGTGCCAGGTCCATTGACAAGCACGCCCAACACTGGAAGGGAGTCGATATCATGGTCTTCAACACCTATATGTGGTGGATGACAGGCCAAAAGATGAAGATATTGTAACGTCCTCCTCCTATCATCTCTCTGCAACATTGTTTGGTTTGTTGTTTTACTCTTGGTCTTGACAGCTGCGCTTTATAGGCGTGGGTCTTTCGACGGGGATTTAAAGGATATTAAGGAGATGGAAACAGAGGAAGCGTATCGTTTGGCGTTGAGGAGTATGGTGAGATGGGTAGAGAAGAACATGAATCCAGGGAAGACCAGGGTCTTCTTCACGAGCATGTCGCCTGCTCATGAGAGGTATTCCGCTTCTACCATCCGCAGTCTTTGGAACGCAGTTTTTAGAGGGAAGAATGATGGTTAGGTCGACTGTAAGCAGGTCGGGTTGAATTGGATACACAGGCACGAATCAAACCAAATCTATTTTGTGAATCAGATCAAAGAATTAAATCCAAACCTAATCTAGTTCTCTTTGAGTTAGATTAGACCGGATTTCATTTTAATTTTATCAATCTATCATTTTTTTTGGATTGAATCTGATAAAAGATAATTCCAAACAAAAATCATAGTAATCATATATAAATTGATTATCTAGTTATATCATGAGTATCGGATGCAAAAAATAATAGTATGAATTCTACATAGAATTTGATTGATAACCATGCATGATTATAATGGATAATGTAAATTATTGGCAGATTATATCATAAAAAGAAGTCTAATTTCTTATATTCAAGGAGGGTTTTGACATATATTGTATCTTAGTTTTGAATCGATGCATATTGATTTCAATTTGGATTCTGAATTTAAGGATCCAAATCCAATCTATATCCAAGATAGATCATATTTTTGACTCTAATTTGGATTGGACTAGATTAATATTAGATCATTTTCGAATCAAAAGCTGGTCAATCCGATCTGCTTATGGCCCTAATGATGGTGAGAGCGGACAATATGACTATCAATGCTTTTAGGTGCCCAAGTCTAGGGCTAGTGGATAGCTTAAGCTTCAGTCTCAACCTAGGTTGCTCGGTCCAAGGTATGGACATCCTAGCCCAACCCAGTCTAGCCAACCAACCCTCGTCAATATTTAGGCCTATAGTTTTGTTTTGGGACTAGAATGCCATTTTGAAAGCTCTCATTTCGTTGACATTTACTATAACCAAAATATTGTTGTCTATGGATATCCGAGCCCAACATAATGTTGCCTTGCCGACCAAACCCCTCCTACATATGCTCTATGGTTTTGATGTAGCTTGGACCAGAATATCCAGATAGGCCTTTATAATTTTTTATTTTTTTCCTTGCAGCCCAAATGCTAGAATTTAGGCTAGGTTTGGAAAGGCTCTTAAAAAAGATAAAATAGATGGGCCGATAGAATCTAATTCCTATAAAATTTTCAGCCCAATCATGTAGAATATCCAAATAGGTCCTAAATGACAATTAGAACAAGAGGAATATTGATATATCTTGCACTTATTTGTCGTATATATTTATCAAAATATGATATATTTTCATCATTCACAATACCTCGACATCATCCTCACATGTAATTTTTTAGTATCAGCATCTGTTTCCCCTTTTGTGATATATCCGTTACATTTTTGCAACTTGGTATGAATTTTTGAGTAAGACCAAAACATAAAATTTTTCCAAATAATCTTCTTTATTATTAAGAATTTAAGAGCATGACTGGCTTCTACCACTAGTGGCTCGACGTGTAACTCGAAAGACTTTGCAGGAGCATGGAATGGGGAGGTGAGCCAGATGGTAATTGTCACAACGAAACAACTCCAATTCTCGACAACCCAGCATACTGGGGATTTGCTTCTAGTAAAAGCATAATGCAAGTTGTCAAGAAAGTTTTAAGCAAATCAAAAGTTCCCATCATGGTTCTGAACATCACCCAACTCTCAGAGTATCGCAAGGATGCACATACCTCGATTTACAAGAAGCAGTGGAATAAGTTGACACCTGAGCAATTGGCAAAACCTAGAAGCTATGCTGATTGTGTCCACTGGTGTTTGCCTGGCCTACAAGATACTTGGAATGAGCTTTTGTACACCAAGCTCTTTTTTCCTTAAGAGCAAACATTTATGTATGAAGGGTTATATTTTAATGACCATAACCCAAGTTCCCTTTTCTTCTAAACTGATCATTCTTTTTCTTTCTTTCTTATATCCTATGTTAACATCCATAATCTTGTGCTCAATGTTAATTTGATAGTCATAAATTGTTGATAAATCGAAAAAGAAACTGCAGAACTGATCAACCCTGCCTTCGACCTGTGCCTCAATTGCAATCAACCTCTTCAATGACTGAGGGATTGCAACTTTGTTTCCTTCGGCTACAACTCTTATTCAACCTCTGCTTACTATCATCTGCTAAGTCTCGAGCTTCAGCCATTATCAAGAAACTATATAGTGTTGCTGAGTTGAGAGAATGAAAGAATATTTCTTAATAGAAATTTCTTAGCAGAATAGGCTTTTCTTATGTTGGTGGTAGCGGTGTTGCTTGGAGAAAAAAAACTCTTACTCGACGGAAGAAAAGGGACTTTGCAAGATAATGCATAACTCTAGAATGTTCCTTAACAAAAACTTAATGGAACAAAAGGTGTTTTGAAGTTGGCTTGCTTTTCAAAAGATGACAATCTTTTTTTTTTTTTTGTTCTGGCTTATACACAACTAACATATTGTTATCTTCTTTGCTTTCTCATGGGTTTGTTTGGTTACAACTGATATCTGCAGTTCTGATCTGACAAACTCTCTACTTCCTGTAACTCATCCTCTCTGTAATTACCAATTTTTTTAATAAAGTCTTGGGTGGCTTTTGCCTCCCTTAGTGTCCAAAAAGATAAATCAAGAAAATTATAGATGTTATGTGGAAGCTTTTTCTCTAGCATAAATCATTATAATGCCTTTGTAACAACAAGTTCTTTCTCCAATCAATTTGCACAACTAGAAACGAAAGATATTAGTGAAGCAAGTTAAGTCTAAATTGATGTAAATTTAAATTTAAAATATTTATTTTTATGAAAATAACTAAATTTAAATGAAAAATATTTGATTGTTGTATCATCAGCATATTAAATAGATGAATTTAAAAACTCCGCGCAAAATTTTTAATCAATATGATTGTAATTTCTGACCTTGTCCTTCTTTCTGTTTTCCAATCCCTTACTTCTCTTGGCTCTTCTATGAAACTTTAAAATAGGGCCTGGTTGGCAATTAGACAACTGCTTCAGGTTTTCTGAGCAATTATCTCGTAACATATAACGTAAGTTGGAAGGTTTTGCCAACTTACAAATTTGGGATTGCAAGATGATTACATGTTCCTTGAGGGGTCTTTAGTAATTTTTTGTGATATACGGGAGTCCCTAGCGCTACCGCTAGCACCAGCCGGTTTCATTTGAAACATGTAAATTTAGAACTGATAGATGACTAAAATACTATTTAGGTGCTTCCAAGCAATTCCCTCATAAGTCGCCGCAACCTGCCGACTTTTCTGGGTACTTGTAGAGTTTGCCGCTTTACATAGCACTTGTAAATGTCAGACTTCAATGTAATTATAATTCTGATTAGGGTCTCTAAATAATTTTCCCATAACTTTTCCGTTTCGCACCCAAGAAGAAAATGGTCTCCCCTAGTTCTCCTTCATTTTCTTCTCCTCCAGTCCGTGAGCCTTATCCATTAACTCCTTCCTTTCCACAAACCCTAGCCTCTGGCTTTTCCACAAATCACCGAGCTCTGCCTCTTCTAAAATGGTCTAGTGTCCGATGAGATATCGCTTGTCGCTGTCGAAGCCACCGTGTTCTTTGGATCTTCTACTCACTCCCTTCGAATTAAACAAGATATTTACTCTTGATGCTCCAAATTCTCTTTCTTTGCAATCTAAAAGGAAAAAAGTTTTTTTTTTTTTCTTTCATCAACTTCTTGCTATTTTTTATAGAGTTTGATATTTGAACTTATCGAAGCTTTCAATTTAGAGTGCTTTCGTAGGCTTCTTTCCACGAAGAGTTGCCATATAGCATTGATAAGCCATATCCTTAAATATCTTGTTGACCAAATGCTGGTTAGTAGCTCCAGCATTCTTTAATCGGTATGATCTTGTAGCAGTATAACCCTTTATTAGAACTGATGCCAATGTAAGGACCCACATTTTTTGGTGGGCTTGGGCCGGCCCAACACATGAAACGGGAGGGAGACTCCCGAACAGAGTCTTCCCTCCCCTATTTCAATTGCTTCCTGAATCCACCGGAAGAGGGAAAAAAAAACAGAGGAAAAGGGAGATCAAATCCTACCTAATTTGCATCAATCTCTATCTATAAAAGAATCTATTCCTCTCCTCCTAGGGCATCAAGCGAGAGCTCTTTCAAAAAAAAAAAAAGAGAGAGAGAGAGATCTGTGAGAAGCTTGGGTTATTCGCCGTCGCGCTTGCTGGAGGAGCTCGCTGGAGGTGAGATGAGGTCTCTCTCCTTCCTCTCTCTTAGCCGCAGGCCACTATTCTTTGGGCATATGGCCGGTAAGCCGCCGGATTGAGGAAACCCGAACCTGCTCTCGGTGGCTTGGTCCCTTCTTCCGTTCAGCCGGCCGTCGTTGGGCATGGCGCACCGCCACGGTCCGACGACCATGGGGCATCGCCGGCCGTGGGCTGCTTGCTGCCGAGCATCTTCGCCCTTTCCATCGGGAAGAATGAAGAAGGGAGAGAGAGAAAGGGAGATTTCTTCTCTTCCCTTTCCCTTTTCTTATTATATGTTTTTCTTCTTCTCTCTCTAGTTGGGGGTTCTCTCCCTAACCTTGGATCTGGGAAGATCATTGTTTTGAGGGTTCTGGATTATCATCTATCTTGGATGATTTTTTTTAATGATGACTTGGTTATGTAGGGGAACAATCTGTTGGACAAGAGGACATTGAGTGGAGTTCTGCGCATTCCAGTCCCTAGATCGCCGTGAGGGCGAGTGAATAGTTTGTCTGAGTTTTTCAATAAGGGTAGGAATTCTTGTACGCCAACCTACATGATATAAATACTTTTGTACCATATATGTATGATATGCTATGATCCAGATAAGTTAGAAGTATAAATAGTTTTATATTAAATTGTATTTTGATCGTATGGACTTGTGATTGGTATTATGATGGATGCATGTATGCGTATAACCTATACCTACATAATTGGATTTATGGATGTGGTGGTATGGACTAACCATGTTATATTGATTGCCCTATCATGGGCTGGAAACGTGACCAGAGGTCAGAAATAAAGTAGAAAAGGGAATTGATGTGTGTGTGTGAATTGATTAAATGAACAGGGACTCTGGGCTTATCTCGTTATTATTGATTGCCCCATCACAGGCTGGAAATGTGATATTATCGATTGCCCCATCATAGGCTGGAAATGTGATACTATCGATTGCCCCGTCACATGCTGGAAACGTGATACTATCGATTGCCCCGTCACGGGCCGGAAATATGATACTATCGATTGCCCCGTCACGGGCTGGAAATGTGATACTATCGATTGCCCCGTCACAGGCTGGAAATGTGATACTATCGATTGCCCCGTCACGGGCCAGAAACGTGACCGGGATATAGCCCAAAGTCAGAAAGATAATTGATCCGGATCAAGTTAACATAGAATGGAAAGAAAAAGCATTGAAAATAGTAATAAAGATTTATGAGCTATCATATGCTATATCATTCATGTGTGGCTGGACTTTCATTGATGTTTGACGTACATACTTATATTGATTATTTGAGCATTTTGGAAACCGTTTATGATTTCATAAAATGTGCATCGATTTGTCGTGGTTTTTCGAATTCATATTACTATTGTGTTGGTATGGATGTGTGGGGTTCTTACTGGGCTGTAAAGCTCACCCCCCTTCTTCTTTTTCTTTTCAGAGTTGCAGGATGCATAGATATGGATAGGTTGGGCACGGAGCGCGAGTATCAAAATCATTAGCTTGTTAGTTAGTTTATCTTTTTTTGATGTCAATAAATATTTGAAGATCTTGTAATTAAACCAAATTGATTATCTGGATATGTTGGATTTGTCAATTTGAATAAATTAATTAGTTGTGAACTTATTGGATTTTTGTTTATCTTAAGCCTTGCATGATCTTTAGGGTACTACTCTAGGGTCCATGCGGCCGGTCGCGTACCGATCTTAGGTTCTGAGTTCGGGACGTGACAGTCAATGAGTTGTTGGCCGTTCTTTGTATGGTCATCAATTCACTGTATAAGTGTTAGTCTCTTTTTGTTACAAGACTCCCAAAGTATTTCAATTGAATGCTCTTTAATATCTCTATGAAAGTGCTGCCATGATAGACATTATCATTTGGCTAGGGAGGGGTTTAGGTAAGAGATTAAAACTTACTATTGTTTCATAAAGCAGAGCGTTTTGGAGTGAAAAAAATAATGTTCATTGCTTAGCGCTTTCGAACCTAAAAATCTAAACTAGCTTAATTGTTTAAACCCCACTGTTTAACCGTCCTTGCCTCTGGGAGATGAGCTCTGAATCCATTATCTATTGTAAATTAGCAATGAGCACAAACCACCACGTGAAATTTTTTTAATGCATATTGGTTTGAAGCATTAACTTTATTTTGGGAACACCAAAAGTGAAGCCACTCAAAAAGAGCTGCACCATGCCATTCTATTGTAAATGATTCAAAGCATGTGGCTAAAGGATGGTAGTGATAGGTTTTTATTTGTTGCAAGTTTTACGTACATGGTCAAAAGAGATCAAGTTGCTGTCTCGTGGGTGCAGAGATCCTTTTGGTGCATCTATATTGATAGATCTAAGGTGGGACAACTTCCTTGAAACTAGTCGTAGATCCCCAGTTGTAGTTGTCCTGGTGCTCGTCAACGTTGGCAGATGCAACCAAGAGTGGGCGCCAAGCTTGACTAAAGAGAGCAGAGCAGGGCATCCAAGCAGATCAAAAGCAGGGACCATAACTTAGCCATTTCCTTCTCCAATAAAGTTGCACTTAAAGTGGAAACAGGAAAAGATCAAGTGGAGCCACCATATGTCTCTTAGATTTTGATCTATCCTGGAATTTTAAGCCTTTTTCCTTGACATTATAAATGTATAAGTTTTATCCTATGCTATGATGCTAGGTAGGCTACATATATATATATATATATATATATATATATATATATATATATATATAGAGAGAGAGAGAGAGAGAGAGAGAGAGAGAGAGAGAGAGAGAGAGAGAGAGAGAGAGACCTCTAAGTTCATTGGATATGAAATGGGAAACAGAAATACAAAGCAGTTACATGGCTACAAGCCTACAAGTCTGAATTGGTCCCAATGGACCATGCAATTCTTTAATCCATAGTTCAACTACAATTAGCAGTTTGTTTGCTTATAGATGATTAATTTGATAAGCATTTACTTGAGCCTCCATCATTGTGGACAACCTAATATTGCTTGATGGAGTACCTAGAAGGTTGGCGCTTCTATTTTTTGAGAAAAAGGAAAGAGAAAAATGAGGTTCACACTTCACCCAAAAAAAATTCATGCTAGCATGGCAATAATGTCTGAATGCGGATGCTATGCCAGGATATTCAGGAGAGGTTGACAGAGAAAATCTTCCTCTCAGAATAGTATAAGTCTACTAGAAAATTCAAGGGGGAAATAAAGTTCTTAACCTTATGCAACAAATCCAATAATCATGGGATTGCATTTCTTGAAGTACATAACATACCAATATCTTACCGTTGATTTCTTCTTTTGTCTTCGCTCGAGCATCTCCATGACCTAATTTACATCAAATCCTATGCAACATATCAGATGTTGAATCTAAAAAGTGTGCAGCTGACCAGTTATCATGTTCGACAAGACCAAGTTTGTTCTTTCTTCTACTCATTGATCATCTATTTGTGCTCCTCAAGGAGGGCTCTTCTAGTTAAGTGTTTGTAGTAGGCCACCAGTGGTTTGCTCTGACTAACCTTGTATCAATGGCAAACCCAAAACAGAATATTTATGTACTTTAGCATAGGCTAAGATAATGTTAGAAGATGTTAATTAACTGAAAATAAGAAACTCCATTTTAGATGACTTCAGCACATAAGATCTGATTTTTTGGAGAACAATGGTAAGAGCTATCACTGATCAGCTCAAAGATATGACGTGTTGCTTCAGCATATAGTTCATTATAGTGAAATTATTACACATTGAATTACCACCGGTTGACCCTCATTTATATTCTCGAGAAAGTGCACTAGAATATGAGGTATGTTGACTTTTTTTTGGATGTATCCGTACCCGATTTGTATGAACCATCCGTTTAGCAAACGAAAAAAATATGAGGTATGTTCAGCAAGAAAAGCCATGTAATTGATGCCTCTGAGCTCCATTTCTAAGACCGACTACTTCATTGCATTTGTGCTCATAAAGCATGAGAGATACAGCTGATCTTAGCCTAATTGTAATGTGATGGCTACAATTTGCTAGCGTCGTTGTACATATTGTTGTTACCATCATTTGATGCAACACTTCAGAAGGTTCTGTTCCTGAATACATTGACGTTTTTAGTAATTTCAGAGAACCAATCAATAGTTATATCTCATAATCAGCCATAGAGAAGTTCAGACTTGGATATATCAGCAGTTGTTTATGTGTGTTTATTATTGGAGAATGGTTTCACCTTCACAGCAATGGGCAAAATGGGTATTCTAAAATAGCAAATGGAGAGGGTGGGGCTACAGGAGTTGCTATCAGCAGTTGTCCACGTCAAAGATTGAATACTTCAAGATTGTTAAGAGTCGCTGTAAAACTCAAAATTTGACAAAGAGAATCTGACTTGATCAAAGGATTTTAATAACTCTTTAATCGCATGGATCACGGTAAGCTTGGAAACTTGGTGCTGACTGAGACCAAGTTAAATTGGTGTTGAATGATCTCCAGTCAATGCAACTTATCTGATAATGTATTGAATTATGCAATTTTTACTGCATTAGTTTGGTTAAATAAACAGAACAATCAATAGCATCATAAGACCGAAAGCAGCATTGGTTTCTTCATCAGTTCTCCTCCTTTGAGACTGAATCCACTCTTCACCTACCCTGGCAATCCCCATGTTGCTCATTCTAAGTAGCAAATATATAATTTCCAGGTAAGGCACCTTGAATTTTCTTTTGAATGCAACAAATAGCAGACAAATGAGTAATTTTTATTTGAGACAGACCATTAGTTCTCTTCTTTCAGAGCATCCATCCATTGTCTAAGTTGATCTGAGAATTTCTGTGTCTTTGGATCAAATTGCGCACCTATGTTTTCCACTGAGGACTGACACTTGGATTCCCTTTCTTTTTAGAGGACACTAGAGTTGATCCTCCCTCTCTCTGGCCTTTATGCTCAAGTTCGCTGCTAAACTGAAGTTTGCATAGGATGAACCGGGGGCCAGTGATAGCCAAGAATATTTTTGGCGGTGAATGACTGTGCGGTCAATTTGAAGAGAGGGCTTGGAACGTGACCCACGGAGAGGGTTGTGGCGAGAAAAATGGGTGGGACGAGAGAAGGTTTTATGATAAACAGGAGACCACGGGGATCTATTAAAGGCTGCCTTACCAACTTGCAGCGCAACTTGCAAACCATGCCAGCCATTATTCAAATTGAAACAGTACGCAAGGGAAGAAAAAATAAGAAGAGAGAGACGGGAACTTAAGCTTGTCAATAGAAAAGGCCCCCAACTTGCCTTTCTTTTAAGAAAGTAGGGGACAAGTTGGGAGTTATCAAGAACAAGTTGCACGGCCAGCATCGCCGATCTCCCATCGATAGAAAGATGCACTTATGGTGGTTCATGCGTCTCCATGCATAACATTGACAGGGGAGAATGTCATATATATATATATATATATATATATATATATATACACACACACACACACATATATGCATATATGCATATATACATATATATATTTATGTATAGAGAGAGGCACAGAGAGTTTTCTGACCTTCAAATTTTATTACTTGGAAACTTTATTCAGAACAATACGGGTAAACATTCATACATATATGATCAGGACTATCATTTGGTCACAAACGGGCAGTGATTATATATATATATTGGGAGGGGGAGGGGGGGGGCAATATTTATATTAATAAACAACCACCAGACATATTTGCTGATGATCATTAAAAATTATTTTCCAGCCATTCTTTCTCTATCAAATGCACTGGCAAGGTTGCATTTGTATGACATCATTGATTTGATAATAGCTCAAGGATCACGAAGCCCTGCATAAAAAAGGCCTATTTGTTGGAGAATCCAGAGATGTGATTTAGTTTTATAGCCAATATTCGTCCAAGTAATAATAAATTTAGTCGATTCTTGTATTAGAAATGATGAGAAAAAGGAGAAAAAGATGGTGGTAGAGTATTAAACTCATGCATATATATTATGTAGAACCAGAGAGGCCAGCAAAGCAATCAAACCAATTGAGAAGCCAACTTTAGCACCCTGACTAATTTACTAACATAGGCTCCTTGGAGTAAAAGGATTAATGCTCTCCAAAACAGCTGCCATCTTTGAGCCAAAAGAGAGGACGTTCTATAACATTTTTTCATGGTTCAATGTAACCAGGCAGCCCTTCAAGTTCTGGCAGTTTTCAGCCACAGTTTTATTCTAATGCAACTCCATGGCTCTAATAGGCCACTATCTTCACACTCTCATTTGTAAATCTTAGTAAAAAAAGTTGGTATAATCGAATGCAGCATCCATCGCATGTTGCACCTTGGATCACACATATAATCAAAAAGATAGCCTTGCTTTAAAAGACAAGTATGAACAAATTAGAGATTGTACCAAAAAAAAAAAAAAAATTTAGAGAGAGAAAGAGAGTGAGTGGGGACATTATTCACAATAGTCTATAGTACTTGTATCCTTAAAAAAGAGAGAAAAATAAAAATCAAAGAGAGAAAAAGGGGAAGAAGAACGGGAAAAAAAAGAAAGGAAAGAAGGAGAGGGAGAAACGAAGGGCATGGCTATGCGGTACAACGTAGTCGTCGTCCCATTCCAAGTGGGTGGGCGCGGTGGTCCCCGCGCCCGGGGACGAGCCCCAGGAGACGAGGAAAAACCAAACGATCCAGCTTGCAAAAAAAGAAGCCCCCGCACCCGGACTTAATTACGAGTCTGCCCACCGTCGGCGGCGCCGCGCCGGGCGAGGCTCTCGGCGGTGCGAGCCAGCGACTGGAGGTTGCACTTGACGATGGTGTCCACGAAGACCTGCGTGTCCTCCGTCGTGTTCCCCGCCGGCACGTCGACCACGTACGATTCCACCACCACGGTCCCCCCGCCGGCCGCGTGGAGGGTGGTCACAGACCGGTAGTTCGCCAGCCTGTGCTCGCCGCCGACGACCCGGAAGCTGAGAACGTGGCTCTCGTCGTCGAGGATCTCGAGGCGCTCGGTGCTGGTCACCGCCGGGAGGCCGGAGATCACCTGGACCTCGCGGAGGGTGCCGACGTCGCCGTCGCCGACGAGGACGTGGCAGCTCTTGACGAAGTGCTTGTAGACCTGGGGCTTGTCGAAGCGGCGGACCACCGACCACACCGTCGGCACGGGGGCGGCGATGGCCTGTACCACGGCGGAGCAGCACTGCCGCGGCCCCACTGCGTGCTCGTGATGCCTCGCCACCTCCTCCGGCACCGCGTGCGCCGTGCACCGCTCCCCCGCAACCGTCTTGCCGCCGGCAATCGCCCCCTGGGTCATGTTGCTTCCTTTGGTGACACCGCCGCCGGGTGTGGTGCTGAGCCTCTGGTGTTGGACGCAGGACTTCGGAAGAGGAGCGCAAGGCATTACTCGGTACGACGGAGAGATGGTTATCGAGTTTGCTTGGGGAGGTTTGTATACATAGTGATGTGTTGGAAAAGTATGGGGTTAGACGATATTAATTTATCTAATGATTTTTTTATTGGATTCAAGGTTTATTATTGTTGGTTGCAGTGCAAATTGAGCAATTGGGGGGGGGGAGGGGGATTTTGGCCGGGTTTCCAAGGGGGTTTTTGTAATGCGGAAAGTGGGGAGGAAGGGGAAGAGGGGGGTGGTTGGATTAATTAAAATTAAAGAGATTGATGTTTGTGAGTGATAAAATAAAGGAGCAAGTTGTTGGTTGGACGCTAGCATAACTTACCATTTCACCTTTGATTATTTTTTTTTATCTTTTTTGAATTCTGAATTTTGTTTTTTATTATGTTGAAATTATGGCTATGAATTATGGCTCTACTTATCTGGAAATTTATTTTATTTGGTATAAGCATTGTTCGTTCTATCTGTTAGGCTTTAATTGTAAATAGAGGGTTTTTTCAGCAAAAAAAATAATAGAGAGAGGTTTTGGATGTGGATGAATTATTATAGCATCTTTCTTGAACATGTGGACTTGATGAAAAATGCTAGGTTATGAATACATCAGATATCTCAATACTGGTTATTACTGAGATGATAGTTGCCTATATTCTTGTCATATACAAATTTAGTTAGTGCTTCAGTTGTTGTCCTAAGTGGGTTATGGCTCGTCCACGTAGAAAAGTCTCATAATGGATAATGTAAATATCTAATAAGCTCATCTCTGTCCTTTCTTGTATGGCTTGTCACTAAAATATATCTAGTAAAGTTCTGTCCTTCTCGATATCAACTATCCAAAGATAAAAAAATTATAGTGCTAATTGTTATCTCAATTTGTCTATGATATGCATAATAAAGCTACTCCTTTTTTGAAAAATATGAAGCCTATGGATCGAGGATCGTAAATATGCCAGATTGATCAAGTCAACCAAATACATATGGTCAATCAAGAAAAAAAAATAGATTCTTTAGTGGAAGAACTTAATTAATTTTTTTAATAAGATACAAATATTGCAAAAAGGAGAAAACACTAAAAGGGAATTAATAACTCACAAGTAAAGAAACACAGCAAAGAGATTAAAGCTGTTTGACTCTTTGGTGGCTGAATCATAATTTTTTTTAGTTAAAGATTAGTCATACTCTGCCTCATTCTCATATAGATTCAAAATTACTCCCGAAAATGTAGCAAAACATTGTATCATAAATCATTTGCACATTTTAATATTCCTCTTAGTACCGATCTTGGTTTAGACAGACTAGAGCAATGTAGGTTCTTTTTTAGCCTCAAAGAAAAGGACTTAATATTGCTAAATGATTATTATAAAGAAAATAGAGAGAGAGAGAGTAAATGGGTTTGATCGATATGATTTTGATTCAATATATATGTAGACAAACTAAAGATCTAACCATGACAATATAGAGTAACTCGGTTCATTTGCTTGTAAGCAAGACTCAAGACGCTTTCTTGACGATGAGTGACTTATTTACCATCGAGGAAGATTTTGAACCTTGAAATTTAGAACAAGGCACAGTATACTCTATAGGATATTGGATTGAGGTATAGCGATGCATGGGATTGATAGAAGTGTTGTTGTATTGTTGAAGTTGAGAAAGAGCCTCCATGAAATCTTCTTACTTCCTTTTATCATGAAAGAGGAAGTTATTTCCGGCTATAACTTTTCCTCAAGTGACTAAATATAGTCTTTCCAAGTATTATGTAAAAATTAATTAATTAGACTTTACTCGATCTAATAATTTTTATCATTTTTTCAGTTGGTAGATGCCCGATTAATTTATGAGTGTAAACAAATATTACAATACAAACGCTAGGTGCATGTCCACCCTAAAGTTTGACCCTTCTCTCCTCGAATGTCCATTGTAAACATACAATATCCCTTAAGAAGCAGAGTCTATTTTGGAGTTGTTTGGGTGCTCAACATGCATCTTAGCACAACATGAGCTACATCTAAGGTTGATGAGATTCTCTAGCTGGCCGGGCATCATCTGACTATCTAGCAACGTGCGGCCACTAGGGATTGCAGCGGATTAGGTACGGGTCAGATAGGCTATTATCCATATCATTTCGGTGCAAAGTGGGGCAGGTAGAGTTATACAGGATAAGTTGGACAATATGGATCAAATAAAGCTGCAAATTTTTTTTACATATTAATCAAATAAATAAATAAAATAAAAATAAACTTTGATGCTTCATATAATATTAGATAAAATAAAAATTAAATACATAAAACATAACAAACTAAATTTTTAACAATAATAGAAACATAGCAAATAAAATTATTTGAGAAGTCAAATATCTCATGAACTAAGAAAGCAAATAACTAAAATAATAAGCAGCTAAGCATCATGGCATATAACCTTTTATATGTTCATTTTTTTCCTCCTGAGTGGAGCGACTAGAGAAAACAATGAAGAAAAAATTTGTGAAGAGTAATTTATATCTGAGTCGGGATTGGAACAGATTTTAGCATTTTCCACACCCATCACAGATCCACTGTGAGTTAGATAAAACTCATTCGATTAGGATCAGGTTAGGTCTGAGTACCCAACAAGGTGAAGTAAATTGCCATCCCTAATGGCCACAAGCTTACTGTGGACGGCTAGGGCCAGAGAACCCGTCAATCAATTAGCTGGCCAAAACCATGCATAAAAAGCTTCGACTTTCTAAGGATCCAGGCTAATACAACTAATTAGCCAAGGCCTAGCTTGGAACTTTCTGATTCCTCTATAGTGTTCCATTTGTTGTGTAAAACGACCGAATAAAGATACACCTTTACAATGCAGGTGAAATGCCAATCGAAGGCATCCTCTGCAGTCACTGATCGACAAAAGATCCCAAGCCAAAAGAGGAATTATTGGATGGACTAGGTCCAATGGACCAGTCCAAATCTAGAGGCATGTGTATGATGATAATAGAATGAATTGTCATCCCAATTTTGATTTTGATCTTATTTTTTATTTTTTTTTGGTACAATGGCGGCTCACACATAACGAGTGTGGATGCGACCAACAAAATCAGAAAACAAAAGGCTACATAAAGGTCCTGGTACGGACCCACTGTCCAACCAGACAAACCTACAAAAGTGATGAGCTGCAAAGGAGACAATCCAAAATTTTGAACTGTTTAAATACAAGAGGGGGTAACATGGTGAGTGCCTATTGAACTGGTTCACTTAGCCTAGTCCATCTAATAATTTCTCGCCACAGCCACACGTGATGAAAGGAACATTCTAAGAAGGAGATGCACATGACCAACAATTCAGAAAATAGAAAATTTGCTTCTTGTGATCACCAACGGGTTGACAACTATTACTTAATTAGACTTTACTCAATCTAATATTTCGCATCATATTTTCAGTTGGTAGATGACCAATTAATTTATGAGTGTAAACAAATTTTACAATACAAACGCTAGGTACATGTCCACCCTAAAGTTTGACCCCTCTCTCCTCGAATGTCCATTGTAAGCATACAACATACCTTGAGAAGCAGAGTCTGTTTTGGAGTTGTTTGGGTGCTCAACGTGCATCTTAGCACAACATGGGCCACATCTAAAGTTGATGAGATTCTTTAGCTGGCCGGGCTTCATCTGACCATCTAGCAACGTGTGGCCACTAAGGATTACAGTAGATCAGGTATGGATCAGATAGGCCATTATTCATATCAGCTTTGTGCTCATCTCGGTGCAGTGTGGGACAGGTAGAGTTATACAGGGTAGGTTGGATAAAATGGATCAAATAAAACTGCAAAATTTTTTTTTTTTTACATATAAACCAAACAAATAAAAATATAAAAATAAACTTTAGTGCTTTATAAAATATTAGACAAAATAAAAATCAAACACATAAAACATAACAAACTAAATTTTCAATAATAATATAAACATAGCAAATAAAATTATTTGAAAAATTAAATATTCCATAAACTAAGAAAAGCAAACAACTAAAAAAATGAACAGCTAAGCATCATGTCTTGCAACTTTTTATATACTCAATTTTTCTTGCGAGTAGAGTGACTAGAGAAAACAATGAAGAGAAAATTTAGAAAAAGTAGTGTATATCTGAATCAGAATTGGAGCAGATTTTATCACTATCCACACCCACCACAGATCTACTGCGAGTTGGATAAAACTCATTCTATTAGGATCAGGTTAGATCTGAGTACTCAACAAAGTGAAGTATGGCCACAAGCTTACTGTGGATGGCTAGGGCCAGGGAACCGTCAATCAATTCGCTCGCCAAAGCCATGCATAAAAAGATTCGACTTTCCAAGGATCCAGGCTAATACAACTAATTAAGCAAGGCCTAGCTTGGAACGTTCCGATTCCTCTATAGTGTCCCATTTGTCGTGTAAAACGACCTAATTAGGATACACTTTCGCAATGCGGGTGAAATGCCGATCCAAGGCATCCTCTGTAGTCACTAATCGACAAAAGATGGACCGGTCCAAATCTCGAGGCATGTATATGATGATAATAGAATGAAATTCTCACTCCTGTTTTGATTTTGAATTGTTTAAATACAAGAGGTGTGACATGGTGAGTGACTATTGGACTGGTCCACTTGGCCTGGTCCATCCAATAATTTCCCGAGCCACGGCCACACGTGATGAAAGGAACGTCCTGAGATGGAGATGGACATGGACCAGCAATTCAGAAAAAAGAAATTTGCTTCTTGTGATCACCAACGGGTTGACAACAACATGATCATTGACAACCCTTGGGAGACGCGGGCTAGCTCCAAATAAGTAGCCTTTCTCGAGATATTGAATTTGCGTGCATTTCATGGCAGGCTGCTGCTGCTGCTGCTGCTGCTGCTTCTTCTTTTCTTCTTTTTTTTTTCTTTTTTTCTTTTTTTTTTTTTTTGCACCGGCGTCTAACTATATTCAGCCATGAGTACATCCGAATCTCTCTCAAGAAAAACTCGTCGAGCACTCAGATACGTTCTGGCCTGAATGAGGCCCTCTATGGCGGGCTTTTAAGATGCCTATTTCAGTTAAAGTTATTTTTGCTTGTAGTTTGAACGATTTTCATGAATCGAGTTTCTATTAGATAACGATGGGTTCGCCGTGCCCACCCCCTCTTCTTCTCAAGATGGAAATTTCTAGTAGGCACAAGGAGGTGACTCAAACTCTTTTACAATTCTAATTGTAAGACATCCTTATTAACAAAGTATTTGTTGTCAGCAGGAAGAAGCTCTAAGAAAATTGGCTGCGAAATCTGTCACATACCCATTTTATTTCCTATGACTTGGGATCCACTCTTGGAGGTGACCCGTTCCCCTTTAGCTATAGAAGTTTGAAACTGACCTTGGGCCAAACTCCGCTTGAATCGGCCCACAGCGTTGTTGCACGAGACTCTGGAACAACCTAGACCAGGCCGGCACTACAAAAAATGGCAAGCCCAACAGTCACCAACTTAGCCCAGATTCTCATGAAGCGTTGATCTGGTAATGAAGTGGTATCCCTTGTATAGCCGATATCCTTCTTTGTATCAATTAGCAGTATTGGGAAATGGGAACCCTAATACGATACATGATGAATCTTGGTCCTCAATAATTAGGTTAAAAAACAAGAAAGAAGAGTATCAAAGTATTAAGCTATATGATATACAATAACATCAGTTGATATATTCAATTACCCTTTTTATTTTTAAGTATAATTTTAATTAAAACATTTATATCAACATCTTCGTACATAGTTGCTAATCTTGGAATTGCCATATCATCTCAGACTTTGATAAATTATCCTGAAATATCTGCCAAGGTCTTATTCCTTTCGACTTGTCCGATGTTCCATATTGGCCAAGATAAACCAAGTTTTAGATTCATATTGATTTTGGGGGCATCCATAATACCTCTAATCCATGGCCTTATATTATAAACAAGCACTAATACCATTACATCCTCCTTAATTTAAGTATAAAAAGCCAATACTTGAGCACACCCAGAATATATAGGCTGGACCCGGAAGCCCTTAGAGCCGGGATATCCTGGGATGAAGATATCCACGTAATCCATGCTCCTGTATAGAGCCGGAAGGAATTTGGAATTCCAGTTTTGTCTCCAGGGCAGGAGATAGAAAAGGCGCGTTTTATGGAGGAGGGAGTGTTTATTTATCACCGTGGGAGGGAAGCTCCGAACCTGCGGTTCGCGCGGCGCGTTTGCCGGTTTCGCCTCGCCCTCTCTCTCCCCTCTCAGAACCTGGCGAAAGGGGAACCGTGGGATTTTACGGGAGCATTTTTTCGGGGGGCTTAGGGATCCCCATTCGCCCATTCTCCTTCCCCTTCTTTAGATTTTGCTCTCTGTCTTCGAAGCACAAAAAACATGAGAAATCAGGGAGAAGAAGAGCTAGATTCGGTTGTCTTTCTGTGAGAAATCTCTCTCTCTCTCTCTCTCTCTCTCTCTCTCTCTCTCTCTCTCTCTCTTCTGCCTCTTTTCCATGCGAGTATCCCACCTATGTCGTTTCAGTACGCTCGTCTATTTCTTATATTTGATGATGTGGGTGCGTTTTTATATAAAAGATTCGATTTTGACATCGATTTCACCATCTGTTTATCAGTGGGACTTTTTTTCACCAACAGTTTTGATTTTGATCGGTTTTCTGAGGTGAGGGGGCTTGTAGATTGTTTTTTTGGATGGCATTCATCCTTTGGTTCTGTAGTTCTCCTCGGTTTGTTGAGCGAGACTTGCTTTCTTATGCGGAAGAAAGCTAATTATTTGGTCTAATGTCCGAATTTTTCCCCCTAATTTTTTGAATGGTTTGTTGGCCTGGCATTTATTGAGATTAGATCCAAACGCTTCACCCATTGCATCAATGTTCATAGATAGAAGTAATTGAGAAGATCTTAGGATGAGGCTGCTTGCTTTTATACTTCAATCTCGTTTGTTGGTAAATGTATCAAATTCTTTTGTTAATGGTGATGTTTCTGTAAACAAATGTTTCATTCATTATTCTTGAACTTTGATAAAAAAAAAAACATGGTATAAAGGAGGATAAAACTGTTATTATTGGTTATGACGTGAAATTGCTTGTGTCTTTATCTCTTTATTTAATTATTGTGTGTGGTATTTGATTGCGAGTGGTTGATTTAGGTTGGCCTTCAGAATGTTTGTTAGAGTAATAGAAGTTTGTTTTCTTAAGTGAATTTAGTTTGACCTGAGTCAGTACTTCACATCTTATTTCCTAGAAGAGAATTGACTTAATTTTCTCTATTCTCTTTTTTTTTTTTGGCTGGAAGCGTTAATCTTAATGTTCTACTTCTTGCCAGGATATTATTAAAGAAGAAACTATAGAAAAAAGGATATGGCATTTGGGGCGAAGGAAAACATTTTATATATCAGAAGACCTAATTACAGATTGTTTTGCAATCATCTGTTCATTATCAGTTTTTTCATCGTTATACTTTACAAATTTTTTCCTACTCTATTTGCTCTTCTTGTCACTTCCTCTCCCATCACTATCTGCACTGCCCTTCTTCTTGGAATCATTCTCACTTGTGGTGATAAAAAAAACCCTAAAATTGATGAGGATAGGAAGACTCAGATATTTTCTTCTCATAAGACTAGGGCTTTTCCCAATGTGGAAAGTAGAAGAAAGGTTAAAAAAATGACAGTCAGAGAAGCAGTTTCTCATGATGAAAGGGATACTGATAATAACAAGGCAAAGGCACAAAATGATGGATATGGCTCGTATGAAAATTGTATGGCTGCAAACTCTTCAGTCAAGCAAGACAAGAGAGGGGCTTATCGTGATAAGAAGGTGACTGAAGAGAGCAAAATTCATGATTGCGGGTTTGCTAAGAAGAAAGAGGTTTCTGCAGAGGGGCTAGCTAAAGGTGTATTGAAAACAAGAGAGGATATTGGTAGTCTAACCACCTCGGACCAAAAGAATTCTGAGGGTCTTAAGTTGGAAGGTGAGAAGTCCACTTTGAACACTCGCCGTCATTCTACTTTGCGTGAAGCTTGGGATCATCTTGACCGCTATGATGCTTCTTCAAGTTCTGAATCCGATCAGGCAGAGTGTTCATCGCCAGATGCTGCTTCTATGGCTGACATCATGCCAATGCTAGATGAGCTTCACCTGCTTTTAGACTCTGAACCTCCTCAACCTGCTCTTGTATCCAAAGAAAACTCAGATGTTGCTTCCATACAGTCCTCAGATGTTGGTAGTGTGGAGGAAGAAGCCGAAAATGTGGAGGATGAAGATGATGAAGAAGTGCAGGATGAGAAAGATGACAAGACCAAATCTGTGGTATCTTGGACAGCAGATGATCAGAAGAATCTTGTGGAGCTTGGAAAATCTGAGATGGAAAGGAATCAGAGGTTGGAGAGCTTAATTGCAAGACGAAGAGCAAGAAAATTTCTAGAGAAAAATTTAATATGCTTGGATAATAACGACTCACTGCCAAGCATAGAAGATCTATCGCGCTTTCAAATAGAGATTCCATCTGTTTTTCCACCAAGACGAAACCCTTTTGATCTTCCCCATGATTTAGATGAAATTCCTCTTTCAGCTCCTCCTAGACTGGTGCCAGGACGAAACCCTTTTGATCTTCCTCTTGACCAAGCATATGAAAGTAATAGCCCTCCAATGGAGAACTTGAGCCATCAAGAGGTTGTCACAGATCCGCAAAGGGATATGTTATTAAGAAGGCATGACAGCTTCACTTCAGGAGCATCATTTCTTGGGGATCTTAGAGAAGAGAGGCGTGCCTCTAGGTTGAAGCCCTTTTTTGTTGCAGAGAAGAAGGATGAAGAGGAGACAGATTTCAATGTCCCAAGACAATCAAGTGAAGGGAGTGATTCAACAGTGATCTCTCCAAAATCTTATACAATTCAAGATCCTCTTGCTAACCATGACACCAGTCCTGCTGAGCGAGGAAGTCAATCCTCTGAGGGTGTTGATGAGGTGGATGTCAAACAAGTAGAAAGCAAGAAAGCAAAACAAGCTGTTGATAGTCATATTACATATCCCGTCTATGATTCCAGTTCATCAGCAACTGAGAAAACCAACTGATTTTTTAGCACTTGATGAAGTTTCCTTTAATACATGTACCAGGCTTAGTTATGTTGAGCAAACAATAGCTGCAAACTCCCTTTATTATCAAACTTTCTATTATGCAGGTAAAAAAGGTTTCAGTTCTAATTATTCTTCAACATTCCACATGCTAACAGATATCTCAGAAGTGGGTTCACCTCCAAGGACAGCTGAGAGGAATGTTCTTGGGGAGAGGAAGCGCAAGAGGGGATCTGGCATCTGCTGAAGTTTGGGCTGCATTGAGTTTAGCTTCCATAGAGGAAAATAATTCAGGACCAGTGGAGGAATTCTGAGATCAGATAGCATGATTCTAGGTCATCCAGTTGTACCAATATTACTAGAGGCAGCTGCATGTACTTCATATCTTGTTAGATGTTCATCCGAAGATTTGTTGACAGAATGTAACTATGGCTGATTCAGATTAATTTCTTTTGTATAATCAGATTTTGATACTTCAATTTTGTAATTAAGAAGTCTTCCTTCGTTATGATCATGACCTTTAGAAAACAATTTAGGAAATATGATAACAAACATTTTCACTAATTTAGGCCGTAGACAAAAGTAAATCTATAACACTTGAAGATATCACAAGCCCTGACTTCAAATCAAATAAAAAAGAAAAAGGGAGGGATAAATAAGAATCAGAGGGAAGTGGCTTTGATTGTTTTGGTTATTTCTTTTGATTGTCATTCTTCGGAACATGCAAACTCCTATCAGAACAAGAGAAACCAAAATGATACGCAGTTCAGCATTTTTAAATTTTTGTATTTGTCTTTATTTGCTCTCTCAATCAAACAAGAGCCTCATTATGGTTGGGTGAAACAATGAACTTGTTGCAATGGCATTTATACATTGTCTATCAGATTCATATTGCTAGCTTCATTCACCCACCCATTTGTAAGATTCTTGGACTCGAGCATATATTACAAAGCCAAATCTTAGTGTCGGTATGTGAGAAAACGGATAGAATTAAGGCAAGCTTTCTAACTGCAAATCAAGGAATTGCCGAAACAACATTAGTAAACCTTAATTATCTGAAGATATGGAGATTATAGAAATACAAATGTCGACAGTGACTGCATTTGAGTTGGACTAGAAGAGTCTGTCTCCTTCAGGTTTTGTATGGAAGTCTACTAATTTTCACCTGCAAATGTTTGCTTCACAAACCAGCGTAGACTGTTCATGATATCTCAAAGGATAAAGGTTGTTTTTCACATTGAAGTGGTTGTCCTGTAGCCATATGCTAACTTGTTTTGTTATTTTCAGATTTTGCCATTTCATTAATCAAAGATGGTCAGTATCTGATTTAGTTTTCTGTAATAGTAGATAAGTATTAATTACTTGATATATTTATCTGCCATCAAAGAGACTACGGGTTACTTCGTTGTCCATCTGTAGTTTACCAAATCACTGCAAACACTCATTAATAAAAGAAATGCTATCATGTGCATGACATTACAAATATCAGACAACCTCTCGTCCTAACCAAGAAAAATTCCGAGTTTTAAAGCTTTTCACTCAAACCCATCTCCCAAGCATGAATTAGTTTGGTTTTAAATAATATCTAGTCCGAGGATAGGTCGTATTCGTCGTGTCATTACTAATCAATGTGGTCTTTAGTAATTCATTGCATGATGAAACCAGAGTTAGCATAGATGAAAGGTGTTTCCAAATCTCGGGACACCACAAAAGGTTTCAGAATTCAGACGCATATCTGGGTTCCATCCCAAAAATCCTGCTCTTAAACAAAGCACGAAAGTTTAAGGAAAACATTTGCAATACATGTTCCAAATCTTAGTTACGAATAATTAAGTGGAGGTTTTGCGTAGCAAAGAAATGGGCACTGAGACAGGAGCGGCTCACTGCATTTGGGGGCCTAAGGCAAACTCACTAAGAGAGGTTTTTTTTTCTCTTTTGTCTTTAAGACCTTCTCTGCAGTGGACTGGTCTAAGACAAATTCACTAAGAGAGACTTTTTTCCTTCCTATTTTATCCTTAAGGCCTTTCCTGCGATAGACCTTCTTTAGGCCGGGGCTTTAGGCAACCTCCTCAATCGCTTAAGGATTGGGTTGGCCCTGCACTGAGAGACAGACTGAGGACCAAGTAGGGGGGAGTTTCTCACTCCCTCCATTTTCCATCAAAAGAAAGGGATGACAAAGCAGCAAAAGAGGGAGCAGCCCTCTCTTCAGGGCGAAATTGTTGTACCTGCCTTCATGCCGGACTTTGCGACGCTTGGTTTCTTCTATGGAGACTACATGACCCCACATGAAACCTAAACCAGATTTTTATAGCCACAATCATAGATAATTTGAAGATTTATACTTTATTCGCCTAAGTCTGATCATACCCATCGGCATCCTCCCACCGACACGCAGGTTTTCTCCGCTTGTGCTTTCCATATGTTGGCGGAAAGTGGGTGCACTTACACTTTAGATACTAGAATAATGATATGACAAAGAGTAAGTAGTTCGCAATGACACTTATAAAGAATTTTTAAAAATGAAAAGGAAGGATAAGAAGAATGGTGCTGGAAAATTTTGAATTTTTTGTTTTGAGATTGTGATCTTTGCATATGAGAGGAAAGAAAAGAAATTTTTTTTTTTTTTGCATGAATATTCTTCTAAATATCGAATTTTATATTAATATCTTTTCAAAATTGATATTTATATGTATACCATCGTAAAATACTTATTTTGCTATTGTATTTTTTTTTATTCTTATTTTTGCATATGTACCTACACCATCTAACGCCGTTAAACGGTTTCAAATTAAAATGACTAAAATATTTTTAATAGGTACACGTGTAAAAAGAAACATTTATAAGATAGTGGAAGAAAAAAAAAATGCAATTTCAAAATTTTATTTTATTTTTAATTAAAACAAATATGGTTTTTATTAACTATGTTATAAGAATTGTTATATTTGAGTCATTTGTAGAAACTAATGTTTTATGCAGATATAGTAATAAATATAAACTTGAAGAAAATATTCATATAAATTTAAATTGTTAGAAAGGTATTTATGAAAAAAATCAAAAAAAAAAAACAGCAGAGAGGAAACAGCATGGGTGGATCTTCATGTAACTGAAGCTGAGAATTAAGCGTATGAAAGTACGATAGACCAATGAATTCTTTTTAACGGGTGCAAGTGTAACAAGACTTTAACATGATGAAATTAATGAAGCTGATGTGCAACTTTCAACCTAACTTGGCTCGTATTGTCGTACATGACACGCTTTTATTAGTGACAGTGGCGCGGTCTTGCAAGCAGGAAGAGGACAAATTTTGAATAGATCCGGTCGGCTGGCTCGGTCCAAAACAACATGAAAACAATATTCTAAATCAAAATAAATTTCGGAGTTGTTAAGCACCAGGAGGTATCAGCCATGGGCCCATTGTTGGAACTAATGGAGGTCAACCACGCCTAGCTTCCAAGTCAACATCCAATCTAAGCGGTCTCGAATCAAGCAGACTCAATCATCCCAACTAAAGATACAAAAAACTGGATCACAAAATATTATAAACTACTAAGAATCTCAGTGGATAATTTTCTTTAAAAAAGATAAAAAGAGAGAGCTTGACACGGGCTTAGATTTTAGAATGCGAACGGTCGGGCCAGGGTGGGGGACCTTCCAATGAACTAAAATGTTGAGGCTCCGGAGCATGCGAACGGTCGTTGGTCCACGTCAGCCAACAAATACCGTTCCATTGTCTCATGGGTGGACAGCGGGGTCCACGGCAACCGAGTGACTTTTTATATTATTTTATTTATCTGGATTCTCTCAAGTCTCAATCTCCCCGCAGAGCGTCTGTAAGAAAGAGCCTGAAGAGCGCCTGGCCCTTTTGCTGATCCCAGACTACCGCCATTAAACCCCTTTCCAAAACCCAGGAAACCTTGCTCAAATAGTAAGGAACGACTCTTCTCTCTCTCTCTCTCTCTCTCACGGTATCCAGAATGAAGAAATGGAGCAGGAAGAAGACCCAACTCTCCCTGTTCTTGGCCTTCTTCTCCTTCTTTATGTTCTCCTCTTTTCTCAACGATCACCGCCAGAGCACAACTAGAAAACTGCCGGACTCGAAGCACTCCTCCGTCCAGCCTTCTTTTCCTACATACTTCACCATCAACACCTCCAACCCCGGAACCAAGAAGCCGGTCTTAGGTAGGCCGGTTCCTTTGGAAAAGCTTTACTATTTTCTTGGTTTCTGTGCTTTTTTATTAAAAAAAATGGTTTCCTTGGCTGCGATGTCGATATGAGTTTTGGGGGTGTGGGTGCTTCGATTGATTCACGTTGTGATTGATCTATTTTTTAGAGCTCTTTTTTTTTTTCCTTTTGTTTTTCCGATCTTCTGTGATGAAACTCTGAAATAGATTTGAGTTAGTATGGAATATCTAATAAAGATTTGAAATTTTTTGATTTCTTTTTTTTTCCGCGGAAATGGGTTTCGAAATTTTGGGTATCACTGGTGGTCCCCTGAATTGATGCTTCCAATCTCGTTTGATTTCGCTGGTTTTGACGTTATTGGATTGGTACGTGGATTGATGCTTCGAGTCTTGTTGATTTATTTCGTTTCGAAACTCGTTGGAATGAAATGCTAAAATAAGATTTGGGTTTAGATGTGCTTTGGGTTGGTAATATAATCATCTGGTTTCTATTTGCATCTTTAGTTTTCTACTCTGAAATGGTCAAATTGGATCTCGGGGTTTGACGTGCCTCGAAGTGGTCCATGTATTCATGCATCGGTTATGTTTATTTCCTTGGTTTTCAGATGTCTTTGGGCTGGAAACTTCGATGCTAAAACAGCTATTGGGTTTAAGTGTGCTTTTGATTGGATGCGGAATTACTTGTTAATGCATCAAAATTACGTTGCTTTCTTTAGTTTTTGATCTATTTCCACTCAAATTCTGAAGTGAGTTTGTCATTTAGGTGCTTCAGATTGGTCCAAGGCCTGTGCTTCTGCCCGGAGCTACAAAGGCAAGTCGAATTCAGTGATGGAAAACCAATGGCAGCGTGAGAGCTGGTCAGATGGGTGTGATGTCTTCTCAGGAAGATGGATCTATGATAATATCTCGTACCCTCTGTACGATGAGGGCACATGCCCTTATATGTCTGATCAGCTGGCATGCGGGAAGCATGGCAGGCCGGATAAGGAGTACCAGAAGTGGCGGTGGCAGCCCCATGATTGCAACTTGAAGAGGTATAATTCATAAGAAAGGTGTCTTTTATGTGCTCAGACTGTCATATTCACTGCTGAGGCATGCACAGATTCTTCTTCCAGACAGAGATATGTGTGGTTGGTTTTAGTCACTGCGGTCACAATCTGTATAAGTTGATTAGTGGGTGTTGGTTGGTGATGGGGATACTGCCTTACTAGAACATGCACAATTTGAAATAATGATACTGATATTTTTAATTTAAAATGAAAGGAAATGGAGGAGCTTATCTGTTTTCGTAAATGGGATTGATGAATTTATGAGAAAACTCCATGGCTTCTGGAGGGAGAAACAGGAAGATATGCCAAACAAATCTGTCTTGACAAGATCTGACAGAGAGTGTTAGACACAACCATGATGGATAAGTTGGGTATTTAATGTTGTGATCATTATTGATGCACCTGTCTGAGGATAGATGCTCTTAACTACCGAATCATTATAGTATTGTTGTTTATTCAGATAAATCAGCTAGAATTATAAAGTACTGACTATTGAGTTGTTACTGGTGTAATTTTTGTGTTTTACATTGTGTACTTGTTTGATTCAAGCTTCTTGGGAAACATGTTTGTTCTTTTAGAAATTTATAAAGACACTTGTTCGTGCTTCCTGTTTCATGCATTTGTTTTTGCTTTTAGGTAACTTGCTGTTCACAGAAGTCATCAATGTACTGTCTCTCACTCTCATATAACCATGTTTTAGCTCCAGTTTAGAATGGCTGTTTTGGGTTAAGTATTTTCTTTGCAAATGATTTGTGCTGAGAATGGATGTTCTGTAGATCCACAAAGTTTACGCATTGTATTATTCATCATCAAATGAATAAACTATAAATATGCGAGAGTAACTGCTAGATAATTTTGTTATATGTATATATAGGTTAAATTAATAGGTTGTTTAACTGCTTCTTTCTTATGTGATATAATATTTTGGTCTTTTCTGTTTTATGAAACAATTCCCCATGTGGTTATATATTCTTTTGAGAGGCCTTAGATATTAGATGAAGTGGAACTTTTAACCATGAAGAATCGATATCTATCTACCTTATATTGTTGGCTTATTTTCAACCATTCCTCATGATTTAAAGACTCTTTTAATTCCAGAAGGAACATATCAATTTTAATGTTTGTGGTCCATGTAATAGACACTGCTTACCATGTAATATCATTTTCCTGTTTTAATTAAGGCATGTAAGCAAGGAATGTGTAGGAACAGTTACCAAGATCTATCTTATGTTTTATGAAGGTGGAATGCAACAGAAACGCTGGAGAAGCTGCGAGGCAAGAGGCTGATGTTTGTTGGTGATTCTCTAAACAGAGGCCAATGGATATCCATGGTATGCCTCATACAATCTGTGGTTCTGGCTGACAAGAAATCAATGTCACCCAATGCTGCCTTAACCATATTCAGGGCAGAGGTGAGCTGAATTATTTGTAATTGTAGTCCCTTCTTTTTTAGATGAGATGACATAAGCATACGACAATGTTTATGATCTGAAAAGATAGAATAGCTCCATGATGATCCTTCATTACACAACTGTCTGAAGCAGGGAGGGGTTCACTTTATGTGACAACAGTATCATGATTTGCATGCCATGAAGCATTGAGTAATTTTCAATGATTAACTGGCATATTTCTCTGTTCATACAGAATAAGCTATGTTGATATAGAGAGGTACTGCATAATTATCAATTACTTTCATTACAGTATTATGTTCATACCTATCTGTTGCTCTATTTATAGAGCAAATATTTTGTTTTTCCTATTGGTCTCACAAGCTCGCAAGCTGAAGTTTGCATAATAACGCACTCTTTAGTTCTCTCATATTTGGGGCGCATGTGTTTGATGAACAGGCAATGATTGGGTCTGAAGTGGAAATTGGCAGTCATAGTATCCTAATTGTGATTGTTTGTTGTGCAGGAATACAATGCTTCAGTTGAGTTTTACTGGGCACCGCTGGTTGTAGAATCAAATTCTGATGACCCAGTTAACCACAGATTTGATGACCGGATCATCCAACCAGATTCAATTCTCAAACATGCATCTCAGTGGGAGAAAGCAGATATTCTTGTTTTTAATTCATACTTATGGTGGAGAAGTGGTTCAAAGATAAAGTTACTGTAAGCTTAATTCCAGAACTTGCTCATATATTAAATTACAAAAAAAGGATGTAAGATGGCATAGTTTTTGATGTTTGTTCATAGTTTTAACGCAGATGGAATAGGGATGATGTGATTTGTGAAGAAGCCAATGGACTGGATGCTATGAAGTTGGCCTTAGAGACATGGGCAGATTGGGTTGCATCCAGTGTTGATCCCCTGAGACAGAAAGTATTCTTTGTTACCATGTCACCTACCCATCTCTGGTGAGTTCATAGATTGTATTTGCAGATAGCATGTCATATAGTGTTACTTATGATACTTAAGAAGATTACTAATGATATTAAGATTGGCAAAGTATGCTATCTTATATTTGGAACTAGACCATTAAATTACAAATTTATGAACCACGGGCATTATGAATATCATAGGACAATATGGTACTCCACTATATCATTTTAAAAGATTAACCCATTTTACCAATCTTTCACATGTCCTGTTTTATAGAATGATATAATCATTAATGCTTGTTGCAGCTGTATAGAGAACTTTTGAATCCTTATTCGGCCATCAGTCCTGTGAAGGGCAGCCTCTGGTTATACTCTTTAGCTTTTCTAAATACTCTCTGACTGCTTTAGTTGATCTTTAATCAGTCTATAAAATGATATTATTACCTATGTGGGTTTTGGGATATTTAGTTTGCCAAGGATTTTGAAACTGCATGCTTAACCTCAATCTCATCTTTTCCAGGAGCCAGGAATGGAATCGAGGAAGCGAAGGTAACTGCTTTCACGAGAAAACTCTAATTGAATCAGAAGGTTACTGGGGAAGTGGGTCTGACCTTGATACCATGCGAATGGTAGAGAGCATATTGGACAGGTTGGGGCCAAAGGTTTTGGTTATCAACATTACTCGGCTTTCGGAGTACCGAAAAGATGGGCATCCATCAATCTATAGGAAGTTCTGGGAGACGTTGACCCCCCAGCAACTGGCGAATCCTGTTAGTTATGCTGACTGCATACACTGGTGTTTGCCTGGCGTACCTGATATTTGGAATGAGTTGTTGTTTAATTTTTTGTGAGCTTTGCATACAATATGATTGGTATCTACCTTTGCGAACAATCACGTTAGGGAGTATAATTTCTACATCAATGGAAATGCTGCAATGAGTTGCCATGTGAGGGTCACTTGATGATGCATTCTGAAGGTTAGTATATCGAACATATATACTTAATGTTCTTTTAGTGGCTGCATGTGTTCCGGACATGTGGTATACTGCTAAATACAATTAGCACTCAGTTGTCTTCATGCTGTGATACAAAAAAACATGAATACTGATTGGTTCCTTAGAGTTGGTTTGGCGATTTTAACATGTTCATTAGGGTTGCATATTCTGGTTGTATCTAATGCATGCTTAGAGTCGATTTGTTATTTGAAAACAACAAAAAAGAAAAATCTGTAGAATGGATGAATATTGTCTCCATAAATATCTGTTTATACTAGTACATGATCTCTTGTTGATACCATCGGCTTCTATCTCCTTGCATCTGAATCAAGCAACTGCACCTTCACTCATTTGTATTCGTAGGTGCAAAGACCATGCATCAATTCTTTGTGCCACCACCGACGGCAAAATGTCCAAAAGGTTGTTTGCCTCAAAATTCAGTTCCACTGCCAGTGAAGTAATGTGATCAGATCCTATGTGTAAACTGGCTTCCTGCCCCACATGAGATGTCGACCATAAGACCTCTTATTGTATAAAGGATCTGCTCATCAAACTGGGGAAAAATATCCTGCCTTGGGATCAAGTAAATGTAAAATATATGAAGTCAGCAGGTTGGAAGCAAGAGCTTGGAGTACCTTACTGGTCATCTCTAGGTCAAACAGGAAGACAAAACCAAGACCATTAATTCCTTCAGGATTGAAAACTGAAGGATATGAATGTTTCATATCTTTCATTTTCTTTGCTGCAAGAACTTGGGAACCCAAGCAGGAAGTGGGTGTGAGTGGGTTTGCATGTGGTAAGAGAGGGAGCAAACTTCCAAATAACATAGTTTATGGAAATGCCTTCTGTAATGATATAATAGGAACATATCAATTTGATTATTGCTAGATCAACTTTGATGAGATAGAGAAGGCACATGCAAAGGAAAAGGTGAGATAGAGATTTAAATAGTTAGAAAATAAATGACATTGCTAGATCAACTTTGATGAAATAGAAGTAAAATCGAAGACGTTTGTTCTCTCGAGTCTCGATCATGGGCACAATGAAACAGGAGACAGTGGGAGCAAGATTCTTGAGAGGGTCTGGCAGCTAATTAGGAAGTCCCAGATACCTATGTTTGACTAGAAAATCCTGCTGTATTGAACTTTTTTTTTCTTTCAAACTGAAGTAATGTTAAATAAACTATGATCGTGAAATTGTTAACACATGCATACAGATCCTTGCATCCACTTTTGGTGTTTGGTGAACATGACATCCTATAGCCACTCGTCCATTTTCCATGAATTTATACTGCATAAAAGACAATATGTTAAAGAGGAGAAAACCGAAACGCTGCCTCATATTCTGATGATAAGTAAAATGAGACTATGATGGCCATGGAAAAATTTGCATGATCACAGAGCAGGATGATATGGACAATCTCTTAGTTATATAATTATGATGCAATGAGATTCCATAATAGATATATATGAATGTGGAAGCAAAAAAATAACTCGCTTGTTATAATAGTTAGCTATTTCAATATCCTTGTTTTCCATGACCACCAAGGATACATATACATAAAACCCTCTCCTGAAGCTTCTAAATAGCCTGCATAAGAGCAAAATATATTACAGAGAAATTATATATATTACAAGCAACCCCATGCAAAATTAAGATAGTCTTTCTGAAAATTCTAGTTCTCACCGAATATGATATTTTTGCCCTTTTCTGAGCAGAATCTGCTGCCTCCTTGAGATGAAAACTACTGGGAAGGTTGTGGAAAACACTATATAGAATTTTCTATTGCGTCTCCTGCCAAAAAATGATTAATTTGGTCTCTTGCTCACTTGACAAGATTACAGAAGCCGAACCTCTGGAGGAAGCATATGGCTTATGTTACATAAGAAGATATTCAGTGGCGGTCAAGTCAGTAGTCTTGCTAATTTGAAGGGGAAAAATATTCATACAAATGGATATTGTCGAAAGCTTCATGTAAAGAGCCACCAAGGTGGTAGCACGGTTGGAACGGGGCTAAAATTCTACCGGAGTGGCCCAGGTTCGAAATGCATGGGCATCGATTAAATGTGGGGACCGGATATCCCTTGTTTGGTCAGTCTGGTGGAGTCGCCATCTGGTCCGCCGGTACTGAGATGGCGCTGAGGTGACGTACTCACATGTGGGGCAACCCATGTGTTGAGGAGGGTATGAGTAAGAATGGCCATTCTGTCTACTCACATCGAACATTTTCTGCTGGAAGAGGGGCCAGTAGGAGCCGCTACGCCAGCGGAATTTCACCTCCCCCCTCCTATCTTTTAGTGGAAAAAAAAAAAAAAAAAAAAGCTTCTTGTAAAGTATGTCATCCTTAAGATACTTGAATAACCTGTGACTTTCTAACCCGTAGCATCAAGATGATTGGAAATATTTTAAATCTATGCATTACTTGAAGAAATAATTGGATGAAACAACAAAGAGGAGTACCCACAGTCATCATGTATTCAGTGTTTTAGAATCATCCAATTCTAGTTTTAAGAGCAATGCTGATATATATTTAAGTGTTTGAAAATATGATAAATCTTCTATACAGACAAATGGCCCATTACATACTGTGGTTCCTGAAAAGGTATGGCTGAACAGTGCAGGTGAATCATTGTCAATAATGGGTGAAAAGAAGCTGACAGCAAGCGGACAATCATATTGTCCTTCAGGTAGAGACTCCAAACAGCAATGTGAATCCATCAGTCATCAAAATCCACTGCTTTTTTTGGCATCCAGATATATAAACCTCTCCCGGATGCAAGATTATAGCTGCAATATCGAAGTCACTGGAAGGAATAATAAGACAAATTTATGAAGGGATCCTAGCAAGGGAAGAAAAAAGAAAGCCAAATTGCACACGCCACATCTTAAGCTGATAACAAATCACATTTGTCCCTATCTTCCATTTAAAATTTATAAATAGGTTCTTAGAACAAAAGCAAATGTATGAAAAGACTGTCATCATTAATCTCTGTGAGCTCTATATTATACTAGTTGTGGTGTAGGTACAATTGCATGTGGCCGCTAAAGAATTTAGATGTAGGATAGATCAAAGAATCTAGACATGGGATGGATTTTTGAAGGGATATAGATCATGTTAGAGACCAGTAACCGACAATTGAAATGAAGTGAATTGGGATCAAGAATTCAAGCATAATATAGAATTGGGAGCTGAGGCCATAGTCAATTTCAGCAATAGTGCATATAAATCAATAGCCATTTTCATAAGGAGAAAATCTGACAACAAGAACTCATAGGCGTATTGTGAGGATCTATACAGGCGTGTGTTTAGTCCCACATCGGTTATTCGCTCGGCAGATCTTGGATACTTATACAGGATCATGGAACCCAAATAATACCTTCCGGCTAGCTTTTTTGATTAAGGTCTTGGATTGTTATAAATGATATCAGAGCGGATCCGACCCATAACCTATGTGGACTAGGGGATACTACAACACGGATCCATTGAGGCTGACCACGGGTCGATCGTGGTGTTTGCGATTAGATTTGAATGGATTTAAACTCTTAGCCTGATAAGAACATCAGAACTTGAACAGAGAGAGTATACGATGACCTGTGCGGGCGTGTGTTTAGTCCCACATCGGTTATTCGCTGGGTAGATCTTAGGTACTTATACAGGATAAAGGAATCCAAATAATACATTCCGGCTAGCCATTTTGAGTGAAATTCTGAGTTGTTACACATATGATCATAGAGATATTATGTCTGAACTAAAGGGCAAGAATCCAATGGCAGCGGACACCATTTAGTTTCAGCAACAGCACTGGAAGTGTCTAATCTTGCTCCCACCATTTAGTTTCAGCAACAGCACTGGAAGTGTCTAATCTTGCTCCCACAAAGTAAGTAGACTACTATAACCAACATCAGAGTTTATGTATCACTTACCTCTGAAAGATTATCAGCTAAAAGCTTTGGATTAGGATGGTAAAACAAAAGAGGAGAAAAAAGGGGGCAAAAAGTGTGGCACGAGGGACCTAATTGGTGCCCCTTCTCGAGCCTGTCGTAATCAGCACCATATGAGATGTCAATAGTTTTATAATTTTGTCACACTATTTAATTATCCCAAAATTTAAATCTTTCTGATCCGTCAAAATATGCTGTCAAGTAAAATCTAGTATCACCATAAAAAATGGAAAGGTCAACTAGCACTTATGTTCACACAACCAAATTCCGAATATGTCTCCATCTGAATCTATATCAGGGAAGAATATAAAACTAATGAGGATATGTTTGGAAAATTCAGTAAAATTAGGCTGGATTTTCTATTGGATCATGAATTAGATAGTTTATTTGATAGAGGCTCATATCAACTCCATACCTCCAACCCAAATCCTATAAGAAAAAATTTATTACTGTAGTCCAACGAGCTCATAAATAGAATTTAGGCTAAGATTAGGATATGCCTTTAAAAGAAAATGGGCAGAGCAAACTGACAAGCTCAAATTTTGTAAAAGAATTAGTCTAATTCTGCTAAATTTTCAAATCCTAACTTCTTGTCCAAAAGATTTTCTCGTTTCTACTACACCTCAAAACAATTTCTAATAATATGCATAAGACAATACAATCATAGTGGTTTCTAATATAAACAATTAAATATATTTTTATATAAATTTATTTTCGATGATGGTTAACTAGTTTAGAATTAGTTGTTTAGTTTTACTCAAAAAAATTAATATGTCTAGCTACAATGCATAAAACCAGATTCGATTACCATGGTTCAGTGTAATGCATTTCAGACTAAAATGCATGTCCATAGTTTTAAAGCTCAAAATTATATCACCATTAAAAAAAAAAGCATTTCTACCTTTTTGTATTTTTTTCCTTTTTCTTTTTATAAACAAGTGTACTTTTTTTTTGTGTGGATGGTAACGCACTTTCTAGATTCAAATTCAATACTTTTCCATCCGCAATTCAATCCACCGGCAACCATGTTGACCAAGGGGACCCACAGGAGACCGGGCCATCTCCATCTTAGCTTGACCCGTCCCCTTTCCTCGCATCAATTCCTGTTCAAATATTAAAAATAAATATAAAAATTTCAAGCCTTCCTTGGCAAACGGATAGGGTTGCTGACCACCGCACCCGTGCGACGTGTTATTCTTACTCGCTCCTCGCGTTACTCGATGCTTCGGGGTCAAGAAAGCGATACGTAGCAGCGGCTCGTCGCGCTTCCGGAATGTTCGGCGTACACGTGCCAACGGCTACGGCTGGTTCCTGGACACGGCACGGCCCACGTCACCCCGATATTTCCTGCGGCGTGAACCAGGCAATCCCCTTTCGGAACCATCCGGATCGGCGAGTCCTATAAATAGAGGTGGCGCCCTCGGGTTCTCGATGTTTCCTTCGTCGCCAAGCACCCAAGCACCCCAACTGTCTTCAGAAGAGCCGGGGAAAAATTATTAAAAAAGAAAAGAAAAAAAAACTCTGCCGAGAAGCCCTATAAGAAACCCTAGAAGAATACCGCAGCCGCCAAGAAAGGAAGACGCCCTAGAAGAATATCACAGAGATAGAAGAAAAGACTAAGGGGATCTAGAAGAAGATCACAAGACGGGGAGAAGAGTAGAGATGGCCGAGCCAGAGAGGTGAGAAATCTTGTTCTAATTTCTGTGATTTGTTTTAGCAAACTAATTCTAGTGATTTGGATTCTGTCTTTCTTTGCTCAATCTGTTTTCGCTTGGCTTGCTATTTCTTTTCTGTTTTTTTTTTTTTTTTTGATCTGCGACGAGGGTTTGAGTTATTTTGCTCCCTTCTTCCGTTACATAGTGTTTAATTTGATAGGTTTTGTCGGGGATTTGGGGGGTTTTAAGGTTGTTCTTTGATCTGGGACCAGGGTTTGAGTTATTTTCGTCCTTTCTTTACGTCCCATAGTGATCAATTTGATAGTCTTTGTCTGGGATTTGGGGGTTTTTTAAGCCTTTACTTGTTTCGCGTGGATCCTGGGGGCCTTGGGGTTTAGGCTTCGAGTTTGATTTGGTTTTCATGTCATCAAGTTAGCTGGATGCGGATGTTCTTTTGAGGACCGGAGTTCTGGTCTTACTGAAGAGGGAAAACTAATTCCAGATTACCGAGTTGGGAATGTTTCTTGAAACTGAGTAGAACCAGGCCTCCATCTTAAGTGGTAATCTAGACCGGTGTGTCAGATTGCTGGTTCTGAAACTTTTAGGTATTCGATAGTTTTCTGCCCTCTGATTGCCTGTGGTAGTTATCATCATTTTAAAGAAAGTACACGAGGAAGATGATGAGGACGTAGCAGTTAAACTTTATGCTGTGAGAGATAGTAAAAGTTGTTAATTCCTTGAAAACCTAAAAATAAGAGGAAGGCTATCATATGGAGAAAGTTGTAAAGTTCATTGAAGATGGGTTATTGTTCGTGCCATTGATCCAACCTCCTCCCCCTTACGTTGGGGTGAGATTGGGGAGTTGCAAGTTCACTGACATTTGGTAGTTTGTCTCTTTTTCAAGAAGGCCCGTTATGCTCATCAATCTAGGTAGAATTTGCCAACCAAGTGTTCTTGCTTGTAGTTTACTTTATAGTGCAGATAAGTGTGGTTTTGAGAGACGAGGTTATAGAGTTACATGCTGTCCAGCCATGGATGATTTGGGACTGTTTTGAGGTTCGAAAGAAACTGTGTTGAATTTTCACTTTGCAGAGATGCACGTTAATATGCATATTATGCTGGTGGAGAGTGGCTGTCTATTGGCTTAGAAGGAAGGGTTGAGATACATGTATGACACATGTTTGATAAAGAAAAATAATCAGTTTGTGATGATTGACTTTCTAGTTTTGGTGACTCAATCATGCTCAATGCTGTGTGTTATATCAAAATGATTATGAAGAGATGGAAGTACACGAGATGTATATGAGTTGAATTTCTATGGTGACTTTCTTTAAACATTCATAATAAGCATTTGTGACTTGACTTTTTTTCCTAAAGGGTTCTGGGACTGCATGAAAACATTTGTGATGAGATTTGACATGGGAACATGTTTGTATTTTGATAGTAAGATCGACTTCTCATTTCCAAAACAGTCTAAAAGTTGTGCAATTGAAGTAGTGATCAATGAAATCATTTGCTACATATGATTCTAGGGATGAGTGCTGATTTAGAGAGACTTATTGTCCAAAGGCATGCTGATGAACAATCAAGGACTAACTTCAAAAATAAAGTTGTGTGTGTAAAGGTCAAAGAAAGTTTCCAGGATCGAAGGAGGAGTCGGAATAGGTAATTCATCAAGGTTTTAGAATGTTGGGATTGTGTAAAATGAATATAGATATCCTCCTAATCTCAGCGAATGCAAGATTGAGTGTACTCCTAGCATGATGAATCTGCTTGTAGGTGAGGGAACAGTGCATGTGCAGTGTCCTTTTTATTTTTTTATTTTTTGCCCCCATTACTTAATGGTTGGTAGCATATGTTTACTTAAGAAGAATGTGCCATAGAAAAGACAGTAAGAAGTAAAGAATGTTAATGGAACACAATTTCCTATGATCCAGCAATTTACCTACTCTTCTGTTCAATCTAATAAGTTATAACAAAGAGGTGCTGAACCTTGTCTCATTGTCTTACAATCCAAGTGGATGACTTTCCTCTGACGTCCCTGAAGCCCTATTTAGAGGGAATGTTGAAGGGTATGAAGGCATAAGATATTTAACAATGTTTTTGTGCTCTTGGATGGTCACCGTATGCTTTTCTATGATTTACCGTGCTTTTCTCTCATCACTCTGGTTAAATTGCTGATTTGTGGAGGTCTGCAGATTTTTGCTCATCATTTTTTTACTTGGCACTTGTTTTTCCATGGCATATTCATATTGGTTTATGGGGTTTATCCAGGGTCGGAGGACGAATGGAGATGAGAGGGAGGAAAGGGGAGAGGGAGAGGGAGAGGGTTGGGCTTTTAAAGTCTGTCCTTTTTTTTTCCTTTTTTCTTTCTTTTCTCTCTAATTTTCCAATTATTTTAAATTTTTTATAGTAATTTAAGCTGCACAATTATACTTTTTTATTCTGATTGATCACATGCTTTACTATTGTATTGCATCTGTGCTGTGATATCCGTGGAAATAGAGTTTGGAGCAACAAGGGCTGGGTGTATTGATTGCATCAGGTCACTAGGTATGGACATTGATAAACTTAATTCTCCAGTCTTTCTCTCTTCTTTTTTTTTGTGGATTCATGTGGAACTTCCCTCCAGATCAATAACTTCTTATAGTTGTGCCCCAAGGAAATGTGTCAAGGACATGGAAATGGATTGAGGCCTCCAGTTGAGAGAAACATTGGTTAAAACAAAATATGTTGTTTAGGTGTGCTCAAACCATTAAAAAGAACCTGGCCTTCTGCAACCAAAATCAGGTAGTGGTAATTGTCTCCTTGAACCAGGGAACTAGCTTTCCAACAAATGCAGAGGTCTTGGTGTTGTATGCTCAGTACGCGTGAAGATTTTTCTATCCATGCTACCCAGGCTTTGTTCTAGTTGCAAATGACACCCAGAGATGGTGACCAGAGAGTGTCATTCAGATGTGAATTTTGAAGACATTAAGAACATCTATATAATATACCCAGGTTTATTGGAGAAAGGATTGATAGTTGAATGCCCTATTTTGGTCTGTTGTCCTTTGGATAACTTCATCATCATGGGCGCCTTGCAATGCAGATTCTTTTTGATACAGTTACCAAGTAGATGTGTGTGTGTGTGTGTGAGAGAGAGAGAGAGAGAGAGAGAGAGATAAATTTGGGAATTTATTTCTGAGGTTGGTGCCTTCTGCTCTCTCTGTAGCTTTTCTCATGATCATACCTTGTTGTCAAAGGTTATTTCCAAGTGATGTGCTTTTGTTTCATGTCAGCGTACTGAACATTTTCTGTTTTTTTTTTCCCAGGAAGAAGAGAGTCCGAAGGAGTCATAATGGGCCTAATTCCGTTGCAGAAACTATTGCCCGGTGGAGAGAGCAGAACAGCCAGCTGGAATGCTCTTTCAATGGCGAGAAACGAGCACGGAGAGCGCCTGCAAAGGGTTCAAAGAAGGGTTGCATGAAAGGCAAAGGAGGGCCAGACAATGCACACTGCAAGTATCGTGGTGTAAGGCAGCGTACGTGGGGCAAGTGGGTTGCTGAAATCCGAGAACCCAATCGAGGCAGTCGCCTGTGGCTAGGGACTTTCCCTACTGCCCTGGAAGCTGCTCTTGCTTATGATGAAGCTGCAAAGGCTATGTATGGCCCCTATGCCCGTCTCAATCTTCCGCAGTTCAATGGTGCTGCCAACGCTCAGGCGACAACTTCAGGATCGTGCGAATCTACCACCACATCACATCACTCTGATGTCTCTCATGATTGGAGCCCTCGGTCACCTGAGGTCAAAGTGCCCAAGAAAGAACTAGAGGAGGAGATTAGAAATGATAGCCTGCCACCTGCACCAGTGGGTGCTGCTGCAAAGGTGGAGCAGCCTGGTGAGGAGTTGTTTGGGCCCCGGGATCAGCTGGAGGATCTTCCGGAAGATATGTTCGACATTGGAGACATGTTGAGGATGATGGATGCTGACCCGACAAATAGGGGCGTTGGCGGCGAGCATACGGACGGGAGAACAGGCCATTCTGGTGATGTTGATGCTGACATCAACTGGCAACTTAGCAGCCCTTCTGCTCTCTCGTTCCAGTTGCAGAATCCGGATGCTAAGCTGCTGGGAAGTCTGCATCATATGGAACAAAACCCCATTGCCATGGATTATGGTTATGATGATTTTGTCAGCCAGCTGGAGCAGGATTGGAAGTATGGGCTGCCTGATGATGATCCGGGGATGTGGGAGATGGGATATCCTGAGTCGGACTTGTTTTAACGTGATTCTGATGGAGGCAAAGTCCGGCGGTTCTGTCACCCAAGTGCTACTGAAGTAGTTTGGAGTTCTGATATCTGACCGTTCTTTTATTCATGAAAACTGACGGGCTTCAGCTAGTTCGCACTGTTTTTTTAAAGTATGGGGACTGAGCTTGTGGCACTGTCAGTATAGCTTTGTCTATTATCCGTTTTGCTTTATTTTGATATTATGTTTCAGGGACAATACTAGATCATACACCTAGTTCATTTTGTACGTTGGAGCTTTCTAAGCATCGAGTTAATCAACTCTGTATATAACGGAATGGAACGAGGTTTACAAGAAAAGCAAGTAGTAGCTTGATGTTTTCGTGTAGAATCAGGTGCCTGATGAAAATACAAATTTTGTGTGTTTGCACCATATCCTGCTTGAACTCTATTTGACTTGGACAGCACCATATCCTGCTTAAACTCAAATAGCCTTTGACAGCGTCCGCTTCTATGATGACTTGCCTATAGCAGTCGGATATTGGTGCCAAACATGGTGGGTTCGATGGCATCAAGTTTGGAAAAATTAATTTTTATATAAATATGATAGAATAAAATTTGAATATCGAAATAAGAGTTAGAATTAGATTTTGGAAAATGAGACATCTCCCTTCTTGTTTGGGGGAAGGGGCAAGGGTCAATCACTCGTTCCCATTATCATTCCCGCGTTGAGAGATACCGGTAGCGGGAGATTAGGAGTTAAACCTGCTTCCAGCTAAAAATTGGCTTTTCCAACTTTTGATAGTAGAGACCTTATCATAAAATAATAACTTGGCTGTGAGCCTGTGATATTCGCACCATTTTGAGCATGGACGTCAACCAAAAAGAGAGTCCAAATCCATATCTCTTCTACCAAGCAAATAGGAAGACTGGATAAGAACCATCTTACCTTTGAAACTAGAAAGCAAAACAAAGTTGTGGTGACTATATTTGAACTTTGAAGATTTCTCATGCTAATTTGTTCAACATGTGTGATGGTATCCACTCAAAGACTGCAATGGATCTATTGGTGAAAAGTAGTTGGATATTGCTACCTGCTATCCAACTGGAGAGACAGGGGAAACCGCTAACCATGTCAGTGTTGGATAATTTGACAAGAAAGGCAACAAATAAGTAGATTCTGCAGAAATATTGGTGTTGCTCAGTCCATGAGCTGAGGAATTGTGTACTATAATATATATCAACGAGAAGTTAAGGAATCTGCAGCACATTTTCTCAGCAACCACTCTGAGAGGAAAAAAAAAAAAACACTGAACTTGGGAATGTTAATTATGTTGATAATATTAGCAAGGATGAAGAAAACCAGTCTGAATAAAACCACAGATTTTTTCCACACCATTAACCAATTAAGATTTTGTCTGTGAAACAAGGATTATGAAAGAAACAATTTCTGTTCACCATCAACATGTTTCTTCTTTTCAACCATTCACTCAATTACACTATGAATATTTTCATATTTACGTTTTTTTTTTCTTCTTTTTACTCCTTTCTTCTTCCTCTTCATTGTTTTTGCCTCACTTTTCCGAATATGAAAATGTCATCTTCTTAATATTCTTTTAGCAGTCAGAGCATCAACCTACAGCCATCCTTCTCTTTCGAACTCAACTGATTTTTACTTTTTAGAAGAATCAAATCTGAATTTTGCATCTCTCCATATTTTTGTCTTCAATACTTTCTGTCATCCATTGAAACATAAAGCCAGTCCAATTTGCATCTATTTTTATGACTTGATGATTAAGTCTGTATTTGCTCCAAAACTCTTTCAGGGCAATGCAGCCTGACGATTGGTTACACCAAAACACCCCCCTTTATATGCATAAAACGCCTCTAAACTCCTAAAGTAAACCACATCCATCTACATGAACGAAACATACCATGTAGAAATAATTACACAGTAAGTGCTCTGCCTCTAAATTTGATTAAATGATCACAGGTAAGTACAAGTCTTTTTTTGTTCCTCAGAAATAAAGTATAAAAGTCTATGAAAATCCATAAAATAGGAATCCCTTTCCAGAATTCTAAGTTGAAACTTTCCACCATCAAAGCCAGTGATGTTGCGAAACATGCATCTAATCACATTTTCACATCGATGCAGAGACACAAGATATTTACACCAGTTATTTGACCATGACATCTTGTATTCAACTTGTAACACCTAAGACATAACCGATATCCAAGTTGTAGGAGTTGCAAAAGGTTTAACATCTTATTAATTAATGAAATTCCAAAAGAGAACCCATTTCGAGATTTATGCAGCATCGTGCTTCAAAATCCTTCAACTAAAACATCAGAATGCAAGAGAATAGATTAAGGAACTCCAACCATTCATCAGAGATCAAATATTAAAAAGAAATCCATAATCTCTGAGCTCAAGAAACCTCGTTTGTTTCGAGAAAAAGAAGAACTCGTTTCTTCACCGTAGCTTCTCCTTCACAGTGTACTTCTTGGCAGCCTCCCTGACCTTCTCGATGTAGCCCTCAATCGGCGGCGTTAGCGTGGCCATGTACCGGTTCGCCGGGAAGGGCGTGAAGTCCGGGACCAGCGCCGCCTCCCGGAGGTGGTCCGGCAGGGCGGCGATGGCCTCCTTCTTGAGCCGGAGGAGCGTCGTCTCCGCCGCCTGCCGGGCCCGGTGCTTCCGCATCAGCACCCGGCTGTATTCCTTGGCGAGCCGGCGACCATCCTCCACCGTAAGCTCGTACTTTGGGATGGTCTCCTTGTCGACGAGGCCCAGGGTGATGAGATCCAGCCCTGGGGTCCCCATGATGATGGGCTCCTCCTCGGGGGCGGCGCTGCGGCCCTTAGCGCGCGCCTTCTGCTGGTCGATCTCGCGCTGGCGCTCTTTGGAGATGAGGCCGAGCCTCTCGCGCTCGGCCTCGCGGGCGCGCTCCTTGGCGGTGAGGTGGCGGACCGGGGTGGGGGCGTTGAGGCAGGAGTCGACCATGCGGTTGAGGCGCTCGATGGCCTCGTTCCGCGCGCGGCCGCCTCCACGGGAAGGGGAGGAGTCGCCGCCGCCAGGCTGCTTCCTGCGGACGGTGGAGCGCTTCAGGGGCTGGCCGGACTTGAGCTTGCCCTTGCCCTTGGCAGTGCCGCTCACCGGAGAGCGCTGAAGGAGCTGGTGGCTGGAGGACGGGATCAGGGTTTTGAGGGAGGCGATCAGGCTCGAGGAGGAACTAGGGTTTCGCAGCATCTTCTCCCCCGATGGAAATGGCTAGGGTATGGCGAGATGGAAAGATGGGGGTTAGGGGTTTTCCTTCATATTCGATTAATTAAAGAATTGTTTTTACAAATAAGACCCTGTAAGATATGGATTTTGCCAAATTTCTCACGCTCGATCCACGTGACTGTGAAATTGGAGGCCAATCATGTCTCCCACAACTCCCTTTGCTCCTCCTAATGACAGATAGATAGTCCGCGTCGCTTCAGGCCTTACCATGGCGACGAGCCATTGAAGGGCGTAAAACGAACCATTTTGGCCACGTGATAGCAGCCTCTGGGTTACGCGAACTTCTTGGGAGCATGTAACCGGCTTCTTAGCGCGTTACTAGATGGGATTCGGTCATGAGGTTCCGGTTTCTTGAGCTTGATCTTCTTGGGCTTGGTATAGAACTTCTTCCGCGGGCTTGGCCTTCTTTTTCTATAACGAAGTCTGCCCAGTGATTTGGGCCTTTTGTAATGAGATCTTCTCGGCCATGCAAAATGGTCTGTTTGGATCCTAAGCTGTCTTGCTTTGTAATCAGATATTTAAATATTAAAATAATGAACTTTTCCACTCATATCTTATTTTTTTATGATGCTTAAGTGTTTAATTTTTCACTCAAGTGTTGGAGGTCGTCTTTCACACGTCGAGATCGACTGAATGAGGCCGAAGCACTTTTGCAAATAGATTCAAGTATTTAAGGTCGTCTAGCGGATGCCGAGGTCGATTGAATAAGGCCGAAGTCCGTTTGCAAATAGGCTCAAGTATTTAAGGTCATCCAGCGAACATCAAGGTTGGTTGAATAATGTCGAAGCAGTGGACTCCAGTCCTTTGTGGGCCTCCTCCAAGCCTTTGACTATAGTTCTCGGCGTTGTTAGGCTAAGGTAATGGACTACAATTCTTTTGGAGTTGGCTTTCGGAGAGGCTTGTAGTATCTACAATTTTCTACGGCCAAGGTGGTGGACTTCAATCCTTCATGGCCTTCAAGCCTCTGCCCCCAGATTTCAAGGATCAGACTACGATCCTTGGTAGCCAACGGGCCTCTGCCCCCAGTCTCAGAGCTTGGACTATGGTCCTTGGTGGCTAACGAGCCTCTGTTCCTCGATCTTAAGGGTTGGACTACTATCCTTGGTGGCTGACGGATCTCTAACACCTAGGTATTAGGTTGTCATGCCTCCTCCCATCCGAGCCTAGGTTGTGCTAGGACTTTTGAATGAAGGTCTTAGTTAGGATGTCTCTACCTTCAAAGTCGCTTTTATGAAAAACATACGACTTGTTACACTTTGATTTTTTGGGCCAACCCTTGGAGAAGAATTGAAACATAATTTTATTAATTCTCTGTAATAAAAGGTACAAAATCTAGTAATATGACTATTATTGGTTGTGTGCTCTAAGATTGTCAGGGTTTTACTTTCAAGATATGGGCACCCCTCCGAGTTTCTCGAGCTCGGTTACTCGATGTGGGCAGTCCTTACTCTATGGATTTCTTCCGCTTGGATAGCTTGATCATTGGCCTCTTAATTTGAAGCACCCAATTCTTCAGCTATAAATCCTCCAGAGATTATAGTGATTACCCCGGTATGTGGCCGATCATCACTTCATCTTTCACAAGTCTCGTTATCTTGCCGGTCTCCCTCTTTTCAGTAGAAGCCTTCATCCTTCGAGCCCAGCATAGATAATGCAGGTCTTTGATCTCAATCAAGATTTGAGCCCTTAGGATGTGAAGAGGAATATACTTTTAGAAAGAAAAAGAGCACGTGGGAGAAAAAAAGAGTTTGGAAGAATGGAGAGTAGTGTTCTATTAGAGAATTATTACAACTTCTTGCTCGGTTGTTTAGCCAATAAAATACATTCTCACTCTTTCCATAAAATTCTAAAAAAACACCTACTTACTTTCCAAATATATAGTCCCCTAAAAATTTAGTTCATCTCTGGCTCTTTAGGGTCCTTTTTGTTGCGGGAACGGCGCTTTGGCCGGAGCCTCACGCAACAGCATAGCCCACATTAAGCTAGCAGAGAAAGAGGATTGCGTTCCTCCCGAGGTATTGTCCGCTTTGGGCGCTCCGGCCCGCGCGTCCAGCGCTGACGGGGGGAGACCAATGCCCTCACGGTTTTGCCCTTCAAAAGGCGCCTCGAGAGGAAAGAATTTTCACCCTCCTTTTACGGCACAGAACCTTTCTGCTACTAGCCGATGTGGGACTATGTTCAGGTCCCCCCCCCCCCCCCCCCAACACTTTTAATAAGGAAAATATGCATCAAGTATTCGATGGAATTGCATGAAATGCTCGGTATGTGACAAATGTGGTGTAATTAATGCAGCTTAAGCCAAACCTAAAGTCTCACCCTTTTGACCAGTTCATTGAGAAATGTGGTGTAATGCAGCTTAAGTCAAACCTGAAGTCTTGCCCTTTTGACCAGTCCATTGACATCCTAGTCGTCATTTTGTATCAGTATCACTCTCATTGATATGATATATAGAAGAGCAATGATATCGTGAATCAAAAAGACCCAGCTCTCGTTACCTTGTTCAATATATCTATATAAATTGATATATAGCAAGAAATTTGCTTATATAATATTGACAGGGTTGGAAATGGACCAAGACTAGTCATGTTTCTATATGGCCTAGACCCGACTTGGAGAACCCAAGCTTCTTCCTCGCATGGTGCAAGGAGAGATATGGAGATGGCAAGATCTCAATGGCGGCGATGGAGCCTGAGCATGGAGCCCAAGCACAATAGAGGTGGAGGGAGATACAAGGGAAGGAGGATCTCTGCAGGGAGCATTGGACGCAGGTTGAAAAATTTTTCATTGAGCAAGAAAAATAGAACAAGAAAAAGAAAGAAAAAGAAAAAACTAAGATACGATCTTTCTGTCTCAATCTTGGTCGCAACAAATTCTGAAGCTTACCAGCTTCACTTTGAACATCGACGCCACCTCCAACCAAGGTACAACAATCACTCATTCCTCCTCTAACTTTCTCTCCTCTCTCCCATATCCCTAAGAAGTGGCTCCAAATCGGAGGTTTTTGAAGACCTGGATTGGCCTAGATCTAGCATTTGAGGAATAAGAGTAGTGTGTTTGGGGATTGCTCTGTGTCTCCATGGGTTTGCGGGGGAAGAGGAGGTGAATAAGGGGATGATAGCTTACAACTACCGTAGTTGTAAGCTAACGGAAAGACAGAGGCATCAGTGAAAGAGTGAAGAGAACTGCAAAGATGGGAGCATGAGGAGAGAGTGCGTGGATTGCGGGAAGGGGAGGAAGAGAGAGAGAGAGAGAGGGGGGGGGAACGTGCAGGCCATCGAGGGAATTGGAGGTTTGTGGGTAAATTGGATGGCATTTGGATCTAATTTTGACCATCTAACTAATAACTTTGTCCATATTTTTGAGAGAAAAAAACATTTTTGTTTATTTACAATCTTATTTAATTTGATATGATACTTACTAACTTTTACAAGAAATAAAAAATTATACTAGTCTGGTATTAAATTTGGCTTATGCCCATATCTATATCTATTTAAAATAAATGTAGATTTTAAGATTTAAATTTTTGCATTTGACAAATACCAATCTCCACAAACGTATTGGCCAAATAAAAAAAATATGGATATGAATAAATTAATTTTTTATTAGATGTTTTCTTAAAAATCTAGACCTATCTGACGGCCCAGTTCCCACAATATTTTCAATCTTTTTATTTCCTTAAACTAACTTTCTAATCAATAAATTTCAGAATAACTACAGAAAAAGTTGCTAACTGGGATATTTACCATGGGGGCCAAGATTTTTAATTAGATCTTAAATTTAACCGATCAATGAATTTCACAACAAAAAAAAAAAAAGATTCTGTTCATCAGAAAAGGAGAACAATAAAAAGAAAGAAAGAGAAAATAAAACGAGGCACGCAGTTTCAATCTCAACTGTCCATTCATAATATATTGCTCACCAACTATTCATAACATGGCAATCAGAACACCTTTCAATTTCCAGAAAAAAAAGAAGAAGAAAAGAAAAAAAACAATAACTAAGCCCTTGTTCTATGTTTTGCCGTCAAGCCCTAAAGCAACCGGCGAAGTAGGCCAAGCCGTGGTGTTGGCGGTGCTGGGCTCGTCGACCGGCACTGCTCTCGCGGTCGATGATGCCCTGGACGTAGCGGAAGCGGTCGACACGGCATGGGATGGTGACGGCCCCCGGGTTGTCGAACCCATACTCCCTCTCCGCCTCGTTAAGAAGCCCCACGAAGAGCGGATGCTTCAAGTACTCCACCGGCACCATGAATCGCTGCTGCTCTTCCTCCCCTTCTATCCCCACCTTTACTCCCACGAACCCTTTGGGCGGCTTCCTCGAAGCCCCCTTCTCGCTTCCCATGTGGACGCGGAAGCTAATTAAACAGCCGGTTTTGATGGTGGTGGTGATCCTTGCCTTCAGTCCTTATCCCCAAGGAAGGAAACAAACAGCACGATAAGAAGAAAACTAGAAGACAGAGATCAGAGAGAGACTAACTTATGGGACTAAAGCGAGAAGGGCCACGGATCGGAACTCGATATTGCGAGGCAGAAAAGGGTGAGCGAGGACTCGCAGAGAGATGTTGGGACGTTCGACATGATGGAAATTTTAACAAGCGTATTAGAGGCGATGCAAGATGATATATATAGAGAGAGAGTTGGAGGCCTTTGGAGGAAAGCAACAGAATTATAGAGATATACTCGTATCAGGTAAACCAGGATTTGCCGTCTCAGGTTGGTTTATTCTCTCTGTATCGCGTCACCCGGAAGTCTCCCGAAAAAGAAGGATTCACCTTTCTCTCGCGAATCCTAATCGTGATTTGAGATATGTGCAGTCGTGATCCAACGGTTGATGTTCTGAAAGAAGTCGTGATACAACCCGAAGTCCGCTCGGAAGCTACGGGTTGCGGCCCTGCGAATCCGCTATATCGGTTGAATTCACAACCATGGTGGAGTCGGAATTTGAGTAGGATTCCTCCGGCGACGCCGCCAGGCGTTAGGGAAGGTAAACGATTACAACGCGGAACAGCTTATTCACCAACGAGAGCCTGACGCGTAAGTGCTAAGATGCGGGTCCCACGTTAAATTAGAGCTTAATGTGTGACGACCGAATTGTGTAGATTTTCTCTACGTAGCCGCCTCCATGTCCCCGTCCGTCTAGAAACTCAAGCAGAGCATTACGTTGATTCGATTTCCAAAAGATTCCAACTGGATTCAGCATAACCTCAGGTGCTCAAACCAATATCTACCAGAGATTCGCGTATTAGGAAGAGTCGCAGCCGGAAGGATCTTGGATCATAAATAATAAAATTTGAAAAATTTTGAAGGTTCTGAGATCTTCTCGGGAATATTAAAATCAAAAAATTGAATCTTGGCTGTTATACAATTATTTTTTATTTTAAGCTATTAATTTATGTAAATTATTTAAGATTATTTAAGGTTTCATATAAGGGACTACAAATTCTCAAATTCATATATTCATGGAGAAATCTAACGGAGAAGATGTGACGCAGTATGGATACTGTCATCCCCTTATGCTCATCATCTGTTTACTTGCACAGATATCAAAGCAAGCAATAGATGATCCGGTGGTGGATAATTCTTTTTTTGTGCATAGGATATGCCTAAGATCCGAAGAAGAAAGATTTTTGAGATTGATGATATTGCTTATACTTTTCATATGCATGATATTAACATACATGTGTATTTGATAATAATATCTTTAATCTATTCCATAGTGCTTGCTGATGAGCAATTTCTACCTTAATACTCTATTGGCTAATATCTTGAGATACATGGTTTATATTGATTGAGATCACAAAGAACAGTATCTGTACTATATATTATTGAATAAGAAAGAAATATGCTATTTAGATTCTATAGAATATGATTAGCATTTCTCTTCATGAATATTTGTATATAATCCATGTGCAGCTCTGTGTATTCTTGAGACTTTCTTAGATATTCCAAACTATTTTAACTCTGTTTTGTTAAAAAAAAAGAAATCTGTATCCATCTCTAAGCATATTCCCAACTTGTTAAACTTTTTTTAAAAAATAAAAATTAAACAAAAGCATTAACAAAAACAACATCCACATATTTTGGTTCTCTTATCCATTAATTCTTAGAGCTTTTTATATTTTTCAAAATATAGTGCCTAGTTGCTAGAGTCAAGTTATATTAATCTTGTTATCTTTTTTTTCTAAAGATGTATTGCACCTGTCTGGTTGCTAATCTCAAATTATACTGCCTAATATTGATTAAAAACTAGTATTTTGATAGAGATGAGCCTACCGAGCTCAAGCCAAGGCATTGATTAAAAATCTGGTTTTTTTTTTTTTGTTTTGGTCGCACGGCAACAGGGCATTGATGCTTTATATTATGGCCCCGGGGCTCTTAGGAGTGCTTTTTGTTCCTTTTATTTTTGTTTCAAATTTTGATCCCCTGGTTTTTGGACCGCCGGATTCACTCTCTCATGCTCTCCGGCTCCCTCCCCTGGTGTTCTCTCTCTAACTGATCTTGCCTAATCTGGTAGGCATGAATTTCACTATCAATTTCAAGAACAATAGTAAAAACAAATAAACCCCGATTAGTTATCTACCCTTGTACGATTCATGCCGTCAAGCCCTGAAGCACCCGGAGAAGTGGGCCAGGCGGCGGCGGCGGCGGCTGCGGTGGTAATGCTGGCGATGGGCTTGAACGGCAGCACTGTGCTCACGATCGATGATGCCTCGAACATACCGGAAGTGTTCGACGCGGCAGGGGATGGTGATGGCCCCCGGCTGGTCGAATCCGTACTCCCTCTCCGCCTCCTTGAGAAGCCCTACGAAGAGCGGATGCTTCAAGTATTCCACCGGCACCACGAACCGTTGCTTCTCCTCCTCCCCTTCCGTCCCCACCCTTATCCCCATCCACCCCTTCGGCGGCTTCAGCGGAGGCCCCTTCTCATGTCGAGTGTGAGAGTAGAAGTTGAGCGGCCTATCGAGGTGGTACTGCTTGTCTACAGGCCTCATCGACGAAACGGGAAACAAAGAACAGAACAAGAAGAGAACTAGAAGTAGAGATGGAAAGAGAGAGAGAGATAAAGGAACCTCAAGGACCGGAGCTCGAGATGGTGAGGAGGAAAAGAGAGAGAGAAGAGTGGCAGAGAGACTCCGGCACGTTCGACATGGTGGAGAGAGCTAGAGTTATGGAGACGAGGGAGGGAGCAGGGAGGGTTATATATAGATAGAGAGCGTAGGAGCCTTGGGAGTGGAGGAAGGGAACCGATAGGAACAGAGATGTAGCCGCATTAGGGAAGGCGGTAGGCACCGAGACGTGAATATCCATCCCAAAAAAAACTTTTCGAGTGGTAAGCGGCGAAGGATGCCACCTAATCTACCGTACTATTTGCTTTACGGAAAACATAGGTAGGCGACAGGAGGCGCGAGTCACGGCCCTTCGAAACCGCCATATGGTCTAAGCTCACGACTGGGATCGGATCGTTAAGCGATTAGGATTCCTTTCAGTTTCAGCCCGTGCTGGTGGCTTTATCCAACGGCCACGTCCTCGCAATGCTGTTGGGGACACTTGGGAGCTGGCGATTGGAAGAGGACTGCGGGTCCCAGCTACAATCGCGGAGGACACGTGTCAGAAGTAGGGATGAAGCATTTTTGATGTAAAAATGTGCGACTCTTTTTCCCTTTTTCTGATCAGATATCTAAAGATGTCAGAAGTAGGTATTTTACTAATTTGAAGACGAACAACAAACAAGAAGATGGTAATGGCGCCGAATAAGCTCAAAAGTCTATTCGGAGACATCCGATAAAATTAGAACGGTACGTAGAAGAATAGCATGCCCTTGCGCAAGGATGACATGCAAAAATCGAGAAATGATCCAAATTTTTTTGTTATTTTAACGCCCAAGTTTGCTCTTTTTTCGTGGATGCCTCCATCCTCGATCATCTCAAAGTTAACTTCAATGACGACATGTCGGCGGATGGAATATATGGAGAAGTAATCGGAGACCACCACGGCAGAGATGGCGGTTGGTGGTCGGCGCACCCTCGGTCGGACTGTTATTGAGGCAGAGCTTCAAGCAGCATGGGAAGGCATCTCCTATGCGAGGAGGGTACCTGGTGCAGATAAGATATGTCTCGAGGGGGATTCCACTACGGTGATCGATTGGATACGGAGAGCTAATCGATACGGGGACGGTCACCCACTGATTCGTGAGACTCGTGGACTGGTCAGGGGTTTAGCTTCTTTTCAGATAGTGCACATATATCGGAAGACGAATAGAACTGCAGACTGGATCGCCTTCTACGTGGCTCGGCACGCTGAAGAGATCTTTTGGACTAGTGTCACCGAGACTCCCTCTCCCCTTATCATTTTGTCGCTTTTAATTTGGCGGGACGTTGTACTCATGTAAAAGCCATATGAATATCGTTTTTTATAATAATAATAATAATAATAATAATAATAAGCCAAAGCATTTCAGTAAAAATACTATGTAAGGGTTCAGACGTCCCACCAAAAAAAAAACAAAAAGGCATTCACCTCCTCATACGAAAGTGCGGCTTGCATTAGGATTGGGAACTAAGATTGCTGCAGAGATTGGCTCGATGTGAACAGTGGACATAGTAGAGATTATGAGAATGCGAAAAGTGTGTATGGTCTCCAAAGTTGGATAAAAGGCTGGACAGTAAAACGAGAAGATGGATGATGGATCCCCCTTCCCCAACCAAAAAAAAAAAAAAAGACTTCACGTTATTATTGAAATATGGAGACTTTGAGGTGATACCAACGCTTAATAAATCATCCTGCCTTTCTTATACGGTTGGTATTATTCTGTTTCTTTTCTTTTCCCGGTTGCAATAATTGCATGTTTCCAAATTACTCTCCTTTGCACCCTCTTTTTGTATTCATATTCATTAATATATTACATAATTTTTTACAATACATGCACAATTGTCAATTTTGAAGAACGGCATTAGCCTTTTTCATATTTGTGTAATCATTAAGCAATTAGTTGACAATCATGACTTTATTGCAGATTTGCAGTGATGACAGCTTGATAGGTTGCAACATAGTAAAATAGTTGTTCTAATGAAAATGGTAGTATAAATATGTAAGATTTATGTTCAATAGAAAAATATTATGTACTTACAAGTTGGACGAATGTTGAGTTTTGTTAGATTAATCAAATTTAAATAAAAAATTTTAAGCATTCGTTTCTCATTATAGATACCTACAATTTCGTGTAATAACTATCAAGTTTGAAAGTTCCACCGCTTAACCTTAGGTTCAATTAATTTCGGCATGTCTTGGATACAATCCATGGGCCTTATGTATTTCATTGGGGTGAAATGTGTCATGGACTAATAGTTCAAAAGCATAAGTAGCTAGGAGGAAGACCTATCCAGGCTAATAACTATGTGGAAGTCCTTTTATTAGTTGATATGGGACTATGACCATCTCTCCCACTCAACCTCACGATGCCTCTATCACGATTGGCTCCTACTCTAAGGAGAAGGGGTCCGCTTATGGCGTGCAGGTTTTACTCTATCCATCGCATCCTTCTTGATCCTAGTATCTCCCAATTAGGGGCCTTCATAACTAATAAAAGTTGTGATGCATATAAAGCCCGGCTCTGATGTTGCTTATCATAGATTTATTTCTTTAAGTATCTGTGCAACACTTAGAAGCTTTGCTTGCCTGTAACCACCTCTAAGTCAACATATCACTTGGCCCCTTCAAGCTAGAACTTTTAAAAAGAAAAAGAGCACGTAGGAGAAAAAGAGAGAGTTTGGAAGAATGGAGAGTACTGTTCTATTAGAGAATTATTAGAACTTCTTGCCTGGCTGTTTGGCCAATAAGATACATTCTCACTCCTTCCATAAAATTCTAGAAAAACATCTACTTACTTTCCAAATATATAGTCTCCTAAAAATTTAGTTCATCTCTGGCTCTTTAGGGTCCTTTTAAGAAGGAAAATATGCATCAAGTATTCAATGGAATTGCATGAAATGCTCGGTCCGCGACAAATGTGGTGTAATTAATGCAACTTAAGCCAAACCTAAAGTCTCACCCTTTTGACCAGTCCATTGACAAATGTGGTGTAATGCAGCTTAAGTCAAACCTGAAGTCTCACCCTTTTAACCAGTCCATTGACATCCTAGTCATCATTTTGTATCAATATCACTCTCATTGATATGATATATAAAAGAGCAATGATATTGTGAATCAAAAAGACCCAGGTCTCATTACCTTGTTCAATAGATCTATATAAATTGATATATAGCAAGAAATTTACTAATATAATATTGACAGGGTTGGAAATGGATTGAGTCTAGTCAGATTTCTATATAGCCTAGACACAACTTGGAGAGCTCGAGCTAGGTTCATATCAGGCTCAAACTGAGCTCGTTCCTGGCATGGTGCAAGGAGAGATATAGAGATGGCAAGATCTCAATGGCGGCAATGGAGCCTGAGCATGGAGCCCAAGCACCATAGAGGTTGAGAGAGATACAAGGGAAGGAGGATCTCGACAAGAAGCATTGGAAGCAAGTTGAGAAATTTTTCATTGAGCAAGGGAAACAGGGAAAAAAAAAAGAGGAGAAGAAAAAACTAAGATACGATATTTCTGTCCCAATCCTGGTCGCAACAAATTCTGGAGCTCACCAACTTCACTTTGAACATCAACACCTCCACCTCCAACTAAGGTACAACAACCACTCATTCCTCCTCTCTCTCTCTCTCTCTTCTCTCTCCATTCCTAATAAGTAGCCTTCAAATTGGAGGTTTTTGAAGGCATGGATTGCCTAGATCTAGCATTTGAGGAATAAAGGTAGCGTGTTTGGGGATTGTTCCGTGTCTCCATGGGTTTGTAGGGGAGGAGGAGGTGAATAAGGGGATGATGATAGCTTACAACTACCATAGTTGTTGGCTAACTCAAAGACACATGCATATTGGATGTTTGTGGGTAAATTGGATGGTGTTTCGATTTATTTTTATATCCGGATGTTATTTTGACCATCTAACTAATAATTTTGTCTATATTTATTCTATTTATAATTTTATTTAATTTGATATGATACTTACGAACTTTTAAGAGAAATAAAAAAATTATATTAGTATGGTATTAAATTTGGCTTATGTCCATATCTATATCTATTTAAAATAAATATAGATTTCAAAATTTGAATTCTTGCATTTGACAAATATCAATCTCTACATATTGGCCAAATAAAAAAATATGGATATAGATATATTAATTTTCTATTAGATGTTTTTCTAAAAACCTAAATCTTTTCAAACCTAACTGAAATCTGATGGCCTAGTTCCAACAATATTTTCAATCTTTTTATTTCCTTAAACTAACTTTCTAATCAATAAATTTCAGAATAACTACGGAAAATGTTGCTAACTGGGATATTTACCATGGGGGCAAGATTTTTAATTAGATCTTAAATTTAACCGATCAATGAATTTCACAACAAAAAAAAAAAGAAGAGTCTGTTCATCAGAAAAGTAGGAAGAAAAAAAAAGAAAGAGAAAATAAAACGAAGCACGCAGTTTCAATCTCAACTGTCCATTCATAATATATTGCTCACCAACTATTCGTAACATAGCAATCAGAACACCTTTCAATTTCCAGAAAAAAAGAAGAAAAAAAGAAAGAAAAAAAAACAATAACTAAGCTCTTGTTCTATGTTTTGCCGTCAAGCCCTAAAACAACCGGCGAAGTAGGCCAAGCCGTGGTGTTGGCGGTGCTGGGCTCGTCGACCGGCACTGCTGTCGCGGTCGATGATGCCCTGGACGTAGCGGAAGCGGTCGACACGGCATGGGATGGTGACGGCCCCCGGGTGGTCGAACCCATACTCCCTCTCCGCCTCGTTGAGAAGCCCCACGAAGAGCGGATGCTTCAAGTACTCCACCGGCACCATGAATCGCTGCTGCTCTTCCTCCCCTTCTATCCCCACCTTTACTCCCACGAACCCTTTGGGCGGCTTCCTCGAAGCCCCCTTCTCGCGTTCCATGTGGACGCGGAAGCTAAACAGCCGATTTTGATGGTGGTGGTGATCCTTGCCTTCAGTCCTTATCCCCAAGGAAGGAAACAAACAGCACGATAAGAAGAAAACTAGAAGACAGGGATCAGAGAGAGACTAACTTATGGACTAAAGCGAGAAGGGCCACGGATCGGAACTCGATATTGCGAGGCAGAAAAGGGTGAAAGAGGACTCGCAAAGAGATGTTGGGACGTTCGACATGATGGAAATTTTAACAAGCGTATTAGAGGCGATGCAAGATGATATATATAGGGAGAGAGTTGCAGGCCTTTGGAGGAAAGCAACGGAATTATAGAGATATACTCGTATTAGCTTGGTTTATTCTCTCTGTATCGCGTCACCCGGAAGTCTCCCGAAAAAGAAGGATTCACCTTCCTCTCGCGAATCCTACGCGTGATTTGAGATATGTGCAGTCGTGATCCAACGGTTGATGTTCTGAAAGAAGTTGTGATACAACCCGAAGTCCGCTCGGAAGCTACGGGTTGCGGCCCTGCGAATCCGCTATATTGGTTGAATTCACAACCATGGTGGAGTCGGAATTTGAGTAGGATTCCTCCGGCGACGCCGCCAGGCGTTAAGGAAGGTAAACGATTACAACGCGGAACAGCTTATTCACCAACGAGAGCCTGACGCGTAAGTGCTAAGATGCGGGTCCCACGTTAAATTAGAGCTTCTTTTCACTGGAAGGATGTGTGACGACCGAATTGTGTAGATTTTCTCTGCGTAGCCGCCTCCATGTCCCCGTCCGTTTAGAAACTCAAGCAGAGCATTACGTTGATTCGATGTCCAAAAGATTCCAACTGGATTCAGAGATTTGTGTATTAGGAAGAGTCGCAGCCGGAAGGATCTTGGATCATAAATAATAAAATTTGAAAAATTTTGAATGTTCCGAGATCTTCGCGGGATTATTTAAAATCAAAAAAATAAATCTTGGCTGTTATACAATTATTTTTTATTTTAAGCTATTAATTTATATAAATTATTTAAGATTTCAGATAAGGCACTACAAAATTTCAAATTCATATATTCATGGTCTACCGGAGAAGATGTGACGCAGTTGCATTCTTTGCTCGCAGAAAGTCATCCATCTGTGGATATCAAAGCAAGCAATAGATGATCCATGGTGGATAATCCTTTTTTTGCGCGTAGGATATATCTAAGATCCGAAAAAGAAAGATTTTTAAGATTGATGATATTGCTTATACTTTTCCTATGCACGATATTAACATACATGTGTATTTGATAATAATCTCTTTAATCTATTCCATAGTGCTTGCTGATGAGCATTTTCTACCTTAATACTCTATTGGCTAATTTCTTGAGATACATGGTTTATATTGATTGAGATCACAAAGAACAATATCTGTACTATATATATATTATTGGATAAGAAAGAAATATGCTATTTAGATTCTATAGAATATGATTAGCATTTCTCTTCATGAACATTTGTAAAAATATATAATTAGGAAATTGTATATAATCCATGTGCAACTCTGTGTATTCTTGAGACTTTCTTAGATATTCCTAACTATTTTAACTCTATTTTGTTAAAAAAAAGTAATCTGTATCCATCTCTATGCATATTCCCAACTTGTTAAACTTTTTTTAAAAAAATAAAAATTAAACAAAAACATTAACAAAAACAACATCCACATATTTTATTTCTCTGATCCATTAATTCTTAGAGCTTTTTATATTTTTCAAAATATAGTGCCTAGTTGCTAGAGTCAAGTTATATTAATCTTGTTGTTTTTTTTTTCTAAAGATGTATTGCACCTATCTGGTTGCTAATCTCAAATTATACTGCCTAATATTGATTAAAAACTAGTATTTTGATGGAGATGAGTCTGCCGAGCTCAAGCCCAAGGCATTGATTAAAAATCTGGGTTTTTCTTTTTTGCCGCACGTCAACAAGGCATTGATGCTTTATATTATGGCCTTGGGGCTCTTAGGAGTGCTTTTTGCTTCTTTTATTTTTGTTTCAAATTTTGATCCCCTGGCTTTGGACCGCCGGATTCACTCTCTCATGCTTTCCGGCTCCCTCCCCTGGTGTTCTTTCTCTCTAACTGATCTTGCCTAACCTGGTAGAAGTTTCCAAGACGAGCCCTTAATCTTAATTTCAACTAATATAAAAAGCACCAATAATTTCTATCCACAGGCCCTTATAATCCTTGGATTTAGCTTCGATCATCACAAGCATTCAAATTAAAACCCCAAATTTTCCTTATAGAGATATACTCACTTGATCTTTTTTTTTCCGACAGGAAAGATGGGAAGGACCCAACAATTTATTTCATGTTCTTGCTTGAATTTTTCGTTTCCAACTCAAATTACAGTCCAGAAAAATTTCTAACAGTAGATGGACTCTGGATTAGATCTCTCCCACTCCTATCGCAATCCTCCAACCTCCCGACCCAAATGTTTCTTTGTATGTCTATGAAATATGATGAGTTCTCGGAGGACTTGGAGAGTAGTCCAATCACCTTTCCAAGGCCATATTTCGGAGTTTGAAAGAGAAAAAGGAAATAAGTGGCTTTCATTCTAGCCGTTTGGTTAAAAAAAATTTTACTTCTATTTTAATTTTAGAAATAATAAGAATTATATCCCAATTTCCAATGACCAAATTCCGACTCTCTTCTGATATTCAAATCTTATCACGATTGAGAATATATGGCCATGCTAATTTTTACACCGAATCTGATTTCGATCGTGAACTAGATGCATCATATGTGTCAACCACACCCCAACAAAGTTGGAAAAAGAAAAGCATTAAAAAGACGGTAATTATTTTTGAAAATGTTCTGCTAGAATCCTATCATTTCATTTAAATTGACCCAAACAACGCCATGAAGTTACTTCTGCGACTTTGTGCCTAGAGGAACCGGATTCCCTTGACGTAGCATCTGAGGCCAGCTCCCATGTCGCCATCCTTGGAGCCACTCGCGGGCCAGATTTCTCTAGATCTGAGCCATAGATCGGTCGACCTTATCCCGTGTCATGTCATCAATGGCTCTGATCAGAGGACCACGGGTAGCAACCGATAGACGAAATGCATGGCAGACGAGTGCATTAGTGCATCGATTAGACTGCGAATTGGCTTCTATCGTTGCCTTCGGTTTGGCGAATTTTGCCTCCCTTGGGTCGCACCAGATCGCTTTCGCCCCGCTAACTACCAACCAGGATTCGGGACGAATGCTTCAAAGACAGATATTTTTATAATATTGTCTGCTTATCTGTTACGATATCATTTTCCTAGTTATTTTTTTTCTTCTTACTTTCAGTTTGAGTAAACATCGCTCATACATCTCCTTGTGTAAGCCAGATTGTGACCATCACGTGCCTTTATTTTCTTCCAAAATAGTCTTTGCTGAGAGGATCGTGTTCTCATCGGTTGACCTTTTTCTGCAGGTGTAGACTTTAGAATATGCAAAGGCAAAGTTTCATTATGAGTGGGTCGTGTTTCCCTCTCATATCAGCATGGGTACAACTTAAAATCAGCTGTTGGGTCAAATTGGGCTACCAGAAAACCCAACACACTCTTTTTTTTCTTAGGCTCGTTTGGCTCGCAGAAAAAAAAAAGAGAGAAGAAAGTGTGGTTAACATAAAAGTAATGAGATGCTTCTCGATTAGTTGGAGTTTTCAAATGAGAGAGACGGAAAAATTGTATTCCCATAAGAATATGATTCCCACATTTTATGAAAAAGTCTTTTTTATAAGAAACATGGAAAAGTTACTTTCCCATGAGTTGAGAATCACTCCATTTTTGTTTTCTTCCAAAAAGGCCCTTCAGCATTAAAGAGGCATTAAAGACCTAATTTTTATTAAGGGTATAACAGAAATTACACATAGCTTATCCAGGAAAGTGAAGGGTGGTTCTATATACACCCCCCCTATTGCTCAGGACACCCCCCAAAAATTAAAAAAAAATTAAATACTCTCTACACCCCCCCCATTTGCTAAGGACACCCCTAAAAAATTAAAAATTCCTAAATTACCCCCCACCCTTCCCACCCCCTCACCTAAATTGCTCTCTACACCCCCCAACCCCCCCCCACCCCGCTCTTCCCCTCCAAAACACCCGCCGGCTTCTCCCTTCCGCCCAAAAAACCTCGCCTCAAGCACCTCCCCGGCCATCTCCCGAGCAACGAGCACCTCGCCGGCGGAGGAGGAGGGGGGAGGCGGAGGAGGAGGACGGGGAGGCGGGGGGAGGCGGAGGGGGAGGTGGGGGATGGGGAGGAGGAGGAAGGAGGACGGGGAGGTGGGGGAAGAGGAGTGAGAGGAGGTGGCGGAGGAGGAGGGGGGAGGCGGAGGAGGAGGACGGGGAGGTGGAGGGGGAGGTGGAGGGGGAGGACGGGGAGGTGGAGGGGAGGAGGGGGGGGAGGTGGAGGGGGATGGGGAGGTGGAGGAAGGAGGACGGGGAGGTGGGGGAAGGAGGACGGGGAGGAAGGAGGACGGGGAAGTGGGGGAAGAGGAGTGAGAGGAGGTGGCGGAGGAGGAGGGGGGAGGCGGAGGAGGTGGAGGGGAGGACGGGGAGGTGGAGGGGAGGAGGGGGGGGAGGTGGGGGATGGGGAGGAGGAGGAAGGAGGAAGGGGGGTGTACTGAGAAAATTTCAAGGGCAATATGGTAATTACACTAAAGGTTAGTTTGGGTATTTTTTTTTTGGTTTTTGGGGGGGTGTCCTGAGCAATAGCGGGGGTGTATATAGAACTACCCGAAAGTGAATAATCAACCAAACATGCCAAAAGTACTTTTTCAGGCATCCTCTTCCTAGAAATCTACTTTTCAGGAATCATATTTCTAGGCAAAAAAATGTTTCCCGCGAACCAAATGAGCCCTTATTGTATCCTTGTCATCCGGGGAGTACACATAACGGAGAGCCCTCAATCAAGCTAGCCTAGTGACCATGTATACATTAAGTTCATCTTTTTTTATGATAATTTCTCATTTAGATAGTATATATCATTATTTTTTCAATGTTATGCACAAAACCATATGCTTGGATTTTCAAAATGGTTCATTCTATAAATTTCTTCTTTAATTGAATACTAATAAGTCGATTAAATGTTGCTCATATATATTTTTTACAGGATATTTAAATTTAAAATATCTTTAAAGCAAACTTCATTTTTCCGTATGTTCATTTGTGCGCACATCTCTATCTAGTTTTGCGAACATCCTGTGTTTTATGACCAATCTCTTGCATGTCAGTCCCCTCGTAGGCAAAATCTTCAGAAGAAGCAGCCAAAATGAATGAAAAGGAGAGTGGGCAAAGGGTTAGAAGAATGCTCCCGTTATGAAACAAGAAGAGTATAATCCTGCTTCTGTTACAGAAAGATTTCTACCATGGAGAGTTAGGTTAAAAATATGAATCTCTTATTTTTATATAGATTTAAGCAAAGAGCTAAAAAATTTTCTGCCTATCATAAATTAAACGATACAAAATAGCTATCAAGAGTGTATGCAAAATTAAATTATACAAAATATTACTGAAATATTTGCAAGAGTTCTAGAAGACTCGTAAAGCTTTTCAAGTTTCATATTTTTTTTTTACTAAAATAAATAATTTATGTAGTTCTGATACAAATACATCAAATAAAACCAGAATGCAATGACTTTTATAGACTCGCCACGCCACACATCTCTCTAACCTTCCTTAGAAAGGCACGTGTATAGCACGTGCAGTATACTAGTTTCTTATAAGCGCGGCTAGGTCCAGGCTGTCGAGGGTGCAGGCTAACCAGAAAAGCGGCTGGGTTTCGAAGAATATCGCGGTGGGGACTCGAGAAGAAGCGACGAAGAAGAGAGTGGAGAGGAGAATCGGAGATGCCGTGCCTCAATCTCTCCACGAACGTGAGCTTGGATGGGGTCGACACCTCGGCCATCCTCTCCGAGGCCACCAAGACTGTGGCCAAGCTCATCGGCAAGCCCGAAGCCGTCGGTGCCCCTCCTCTAAACCCCTCCCTCCGCTCTCATCTCCTCCTAATATCATATCTTTTCCTTCCCATATCTCCGGATTCTTTTGTGCTTTTTCCTTGTCTTGATGCATTTGAGCTGCTTTGATGTGAAAGACGATATCTTGCTTGAGATTGGAAACGAATTTTTCCTATTCTCTCGTCTTATCCTGTCAATGAGTCCTTCAGTATACGTCTTGGTCTAATTCTTGTTTGGTGTCTTTTTTTCACCATTTAGAAGTCACATGGTTTCGATTAATATAAGAATGATCCGGTTTCTCTATGAAATGGAACCACTGCATCGGGTTCTTATCTGCGTTGGGTTACTGCCCTATTTCTATGCGGTGAAGACAGAGGTCTTGTTTCTTCAGAAAGTGATCCTTTTATTCGTGCTAGTTGATTCGGTTTGGTTAATGTGCTTCCCTTTTGCTATTCAGTGTTTTTAATGCATTCTCCGATAGATTTATGTGCGTACTGGAGAATATTATATATGATCGAAGAAGTTCAATTTATTATCTGGGGAGGTTTATCTTCACTTCTCTAATGCAACCTAACTGGTTGTTACCAGTTAGGAGTATAGCTTTGGTAACTTATAATGGCAGGTCAAGGAAGCATGGATTGACACCAAAAGGAAAGGTATTTTCTATAAAGCTATACCACGGTACTTCAGAAATATCACTCAAAAAAAGTCAGGGAACACTTTGCTTCACTCAATGACACCCTTCACGATGCCAATTTAAAGGGACAAGCTGTTTGACTTTTGGAGTGGCCTCTATAAGTTAATTGAGCATTTTCATCTTTTATATGTTGAGTTAAATACTAATCTGACGCCCCATGGAAACTTGATTCCTTATTTAAATACTAATTTCCTTTTCTTTTTTCATAAAAATTTGAAATATTGTTGCTTCAAACTAATTTGCTCCATTTTTTCCCATCCTAAATTCTTTTATTGCATGTGGTTGCCTTGATTTGACATATTTTAGGTTAAGATTTAGTTGAGTTTTGAATTTAAGTTGCCTGAAGAAACTAGTTCTTTTGGACACCATAGTTACATATTCTGAGTGTTTTACTTTTATGTTCCCTCTGTTGACAGTACGTAATGATAGTGCTCAAAGGGTCAGTACCGATGTCATTTGGAGGGACTGAACAGCCAGCTGCATATGGTGAATTGGTTTCCATTGGAGGCCTGGATCCCGATGTAAACAAGAAACTGAGTGGTGCTATAGCTTCAATTTTGGAAACTAAGTTGTCCGTTCCCAAGTCACGATTCTTTCTCAAGTTTTATGACACAAAGGCAAGCCATCCGAACTTCTCTAGCTGACCCTAAAATGGGTCATTACTGGTTAATTGTTTTTCTCATTGCAGTTTCCTGTCTTTTAGGTCCACCAAACTCAAGAATATGCACAATGTTTGCATGCTTTGCATCAGCAATAAATCATGTAAATAACCACTCACTGTTTAGATATTCCTAGTATTGTGACCCATGTTTATCACCATTAGTTCTAGTTTTGAGGATTTTTTTTTTCCTTACTTACCTAAAACATAGGTATTCATGGATTTACTTTTTCTGCTTTGCAGGGCTCAAACTTTGGGTGGAATGGTTCTACTTTCTAGGTTCAGTGCTTGCCTGGTCTGTTGCATGACATGTTGGAACATATGCTATAAGCAAAATGACTATTATTAACTTGAGATTTTATTTGGTTTGGTCTAACTGTGGTATTTTGTTTTGAGCTTATCTACATAACCATATCATGGCGAAACATTAAGCTGATAGTATAATGATCATCTTTGTCTGAACCAATGGTGTTGACAAGTACTAGATTCTGCAAGATTTCTATTTCAATTGATTGTGTCTTTGATTATGATAAAGTATCATATTTTGATGATTTGATTTCATTACTCACACCTCAGGTAGTTGAATCCTATGAAAAATGTCTAGTTGCAGGGCAATTTTTTAACTTATGGTCATAGTGTTGCTTTATTTTATTAGTCACTGTTAATATTGAAAACCCTCCAGAAAATGACCAGGTCATAGCGCGAGTCGAAAAAACAGGGGGACTGCATTTTATGCATTGGTCAACTTGAATGTTGTGTCATGATGCTGGCTCCATGTAATCTGTATACGTCTTGTTGTTGCTAAAGAATATCACTAGCTATAGCAAGAGGCATGAGTGGTCAAAACATTTACATAAACTCTCTAGCTAGAATTTTTGTTTTAAAATGTTTCTATTAGCAGCCTCACGGTGGTTTAGTTGAGTATTTTTCTGATGGTTCTTGTGCTCACATTACGAAAAGCTTGTAAGAAATGGTTAATTGTTCCCCAATACTTGTTCATGCATTTTTGTTGACTAGAGCATGATGTGTGTGATGCATGCAACGTGCAGTTGTGGAAGGAGGGAGCTTCATGAACAACCATTAGAAAAATTTGAATTAAGTAGTAGAATAAACTCTGTTTCCAATCTCATAGTAGCACAACCCATCCAATTCTGTGTCCTTTTGTGCCCACTTTCTTATCTGGACGGTTGTCACCAGTTCTATAGATGTTATATGATCTAGGAGAACAAAAGAATAAGCTTCCTGGCTGGAGAAACAGATGCGTTTGTAATACAGAAATAAGGGCTGTCTCTTTGACAGTGCATTCTTCTTTAAATGTTTAGCAGAATATGATTCGCCTGTTTACTCTAGCTTATAGAATGAGGCAACTCCTCTCACCTATCTTTAGGCTAAAATATTTAGGACTGATGTATGTTAGTGCTAGTGGAGCAATAGGATCACCCATCACCATTACATATTTGGGAATTTGTTTATCCTAGCATGGATAATTAGGTGTTTAACAAGTATAATGGTGATGCGTAATTTCATAGTTCATGCATTACAACCATACAGATCATTGTCTAAGCACAAATATACATGATAGCAACACACTCTTGCTGTTTAGACACAGATGAGTGTCATGGATCGTGATCCTATGCTACTTTTGGAAGGGGAAGATAGAGCATTTCTCTGAACTCCAACCTCCTTGTTTCGCTGTAGAAGGTTCTTTGTCTGTTGGGCCAGTAGGTTAACCAAATCCAGCCTTTGATTTCCCACTCCATTTTCTTCCCTAAGGCTCCTCCACACACCTTCCACCACACACTCTCTCCATACTCATCTCCTGCAAAGATTACTCCTCCTCGTTTTGTAAAGGGCCTGTAGGCACTAGAGTAGCGGTCTCTAAACCATGTCCTTGGTTGAAGTAATGACAATTTTGAAGGCTTGGAAGAGAAAACCTCTCTGCCGTGCACCCCATCGCGAAGAAACCAATTCAAAATTGCACTACCACCATGTGCTGATTGTTCAAATTTCCATGGTTTCATGCTCATAGTGACAGTTTCTGTGGCTGAAACTTTGAAACCCAAATAAGAATTTGGGGGATCAAATGAGCCTTCAAGGGTCTTCTCGAGGCCAACTTCATGAATTGGATTGTCAGAAGATTTGCTTACTGAAACTGACATCACGTCAGACTGCAGGGTTGGTGTGAGTCGCAAAGATATACGAGATGGAAAGTGTTTCTCCTCAGTCCCATAGCCTCGTTCAGCCATTAGAGTTTCAGATACCAGTGGGTTCACATCGCATCTGGCATAAGTGAAATGAGTAAGGGTGCATCTAATTGGATTATCACTTATTAGATAACTAAATTCTACAGAGACATGCAGTTCAGCTGGATACGATGCATGCCTGACATTATAGTATAGATACGGACTATTAGGGTGCTCAGGATAGATTCTCAGGATTGTCCTATTGTTTACTATCTGCAACTGGGTTATTTAGAGCTAGATGATGCACGCCAGTTCATTCATAGATACATGTAGGATTTGAATTGATAAGTAGTGCACTAACCTTACGTTGTCCACATTCACCACCACATCAATCCAGTTTTCCCGTATGATGACCTTGTAAGCGAGTTGGATCACCCCTTCAAGCTGTTGGTACTTCAAAGAAAAGAGCAGACGTTCATCCTGAGTTGCAGCAGTAGGATTTTCAATGCTCATGGCAATGATTGGGCAATATAACTGCACTTTCCATAGCCCACTAGCGGAGAAAGCATATGAAAACAGAGGTGAAGGTGTTTTGAATGAGTGATTGAAAGGTTGAAACTCTTGAATCCAGTTTGTTATGGCAAGGTTTAAGGATCTCATCCACTGCTCTTCGAGGTTGGATCCGAGGACCCGCACGAGAAGCTTTGATGCTTCTCTGCACCTTGAGGAGGTTAATTGAATCCGCAAAGTGTCCAGGCATCCCTGGCGAAGGTTGTTAGGGGCTTCATAGATGCAGATGAGGAAAGCAAGTGTGAGGAATGCTAGATTGAACACATCTCTGAAATCTTCTGTGGTTTCTACTGCAGGGAATCTGAATGAAGTTTTCTTAACGGGACCATACATAAGAACGCCATTGATGATATCAAAGAAGAGATGGAGGACATCTTCTTCTTCTATAGAAGGCTGAGTTTTGTTTTTCAGGTGAATACGACTGGATGTCCAGAGGGGGATCGGCATATTAAAATCTGCATAGATAGAGAAGGAGACATATGGGTTTTGGCTTTGGGAGCTTCTGGTGACTGAGAGATTCATAGAGGGATGTGTTGATCCTATGGTACAGATGCAAAGAGACATGACATTTGTGTTCCATTGGGTGATTGCGGGAAGGTTACTGATCCATCCCCATACATCAGGAACAAAACTAGAAGCCATGGAAATGAGTTTGTAGTCTTAGAAATCCCTCCGTCTGATACATCCAAAACTTAGGCAAGGGATTATATAGCTGCAAACTAGATATCCACTGAGACAAAGAAGTCAAAAGGTAACTCAACACTGATTCCACCACGTGAGAGTTTGCTATCGTGATAAAGTAGATTCTTGATGTGCGAGAGGGGAACTAAATATTTAGTGCAGTATTAACTTTTTCTTCTTTTCTTCTCTTCGGAATGTATAACAGAGAAGTGGTATTTTGAATGACGACGACTATCTGTTTCTAATACCATCTTCTCTGGCTTCAAATTCCCTTTGACAAAATCATCAAACTTATTCATGTGTCTCAGATATTGCATATGGGAAAACTTAAAAGTATTCTCTAATACTGATAGTTTAAATCTATCCATGATGTTATCCTATAAGTTAGGCAAAAGAGATAACTTTGTACTTTAATTGGTGGATGAGGAACAATGTGCTGTTCCATACATGCTCAGAAATATTCGATTTAGATAGGAAAGTGAATTTGGTCCATACCCATTGCACAATGGCTTCCCTTTTCATGGAATCGATTCTGTTCCACTCTTTGTGAGCACAGCACATGTATCTTCCTCATTAAGCTTGAACAAGCTTTTTCTTTGAAGTGAGCCTAACTTATGCATTATTAGACAAGTTAGGATTATATTCTTGACTTTTAGTACTTCTCTTGTTGATTTTGAGTCTTAACAGATTTATGAACCAAGGCTTGAAAAGGGACTCATTTATTGATGTGGAAAACCATTCTGAGCAGCAGCTTTTCTTGTTATCTTGTAAGTACCCTTTCTGAGGGAGCAACTGTTTGCTTTACTGATAACAACTCATTAAAGTCATGCTGGAGAAAGTGCAAAAAACCGCCTAATGGACAAAGTTGGGGGATTTAGAGTATCTGTGTTTTTCTGCTCTCAATCAAGGTCTTGTACCGGATAGGTCCAACCCCATATATTCTCTCTCAAATATTTCTCGTACTAGTATTTGTGAAGTACGTCCATAAAGAGATTTTTTTTTTGCAGTTTCCTGTAGTTTTGACTCGATTAACAAGTTCTTCAGCTGGTTTTGCGCAATATGATTAAAATGAATTGATATCATTTACTGCTTTCTTGGTCTTTCTCAATAGAAGCTTGGAATCCAGCAGTTTCCATCCTCTCCCTCTTTATTTCGGGTGAGCGGCTGAAGGTCTGGATGGTGGATGTAACTGCAGCCCCTCTACCGCTGCCATAGCTGGCCCGTGAATTTTTTGACAAAAAGCTCGCCAGATACCAGTGATGACATCAGCCCAGAGTGATTGAAAACGCTTTGATCTATGGTGGTCTTATGCTGTATCGCAATCAGATTATGGGGCATACCAGAACATCACATGACTGCAAGATTAAAATCGAAATTATAGTCATGAATGTGAAAACTAGAACAACTTGCAATAGATGAACACAGAATAGGAAATATCATGAAAAACTATGAACCGGACAAATTGACACAAATTCGAGCTTGATTCAAACTATTCAAAATCCATTAATGTGTCTGTATAATAGATTGTATTTGCTCTATGACTTGTTGAGGGATTAGCTGGGTTGGTCAAATGAATCTGCTTAAGGTTGATTTGGTTGTCTGTAACTGATATATGAACCTACTTCATGTCAGGAGGAGCCTATTTTGAGTATTTGATTGGCCTGGAGTGGAGCTACAGCAAGTTTCCGCAGCACTCCAATTTAGATAAAAATGTCTCAAGTGGCGGATAGGGCTCACGAATCCACCGTTGAATCACGCATCTCATAGATTTTAAAGCATTCTGAACTTTATCATTCACCCGCTTGCACATGTCCAAAGCAGCCGATGGGTAATCCAATGGTGGATTTGCATGAAGAAAGGTGGATCCTTTCGTGAAAGATACAATCCCCTATGCCAAAGTGGCTTCGATGTAGGGAGAGATTCGAAGCTATTTTAGTGATGCGGGAGCCAGTTTAGTTTACTTGGAACAAGCCAAATGGTGCTTATGACTTGAGTTGTACTTCGTTTCAAACCCAAAATTATGTGCCCTACTTGCACCCTCGGGTGAAGTGAAAAATAAAACAAAAGCGCCGAATGGAGATGAACTAAAGGAAAGAATGCTTCCAAAGGTCAAGGGCATGGCACTTGACGCTGGCTGTGCCGCCTCGTAACAAAAGAACAACTTGTTTGGTCTGCAAGTTACGAACTTACGATGCCTCTCATCTCCGATCCGGTTGTATTGCAGGATGCAAAAGATTCTATTATTTTTCGACAGGGTGGAGCCGATTCGACTCCAATTTGTTAGAATTCGGAAACCATCGGGTCTCGTTATATTTTAACGTACAAACCAACGACTAAAGCATTAGACCAGCGAAGCCAAGCACAAGTCCAAAACCACTTCCCCTCCGTCTTCTCCTTTCTCCTTTCTCTCTCGGAAGTCAAAAACCCAAAGACATTCTAGTCTCATGGACTCCAACGCCTCGCCGCCCATCCTCCCCCTCTCCGCCGGCCAGCCCGCCGCCTCTTCCGCCGCCGGCGCCGCCTCCACCGCCCCGATCTCAACCCCAGCCTTCCGCCGCTTCATCTCCCGCCTCTCCGACTCCACCCGCCGCTCCCTCGCCAACCGCCGTCCCTGGTCGGAGCTCATCGACCGTTCCGCCTTCTCCCGGCCGGACTCGGTCTCCGAGGCCACTTCCCGCGTCCGCAAGAATCTCTCCTACTTCCGTGTCAACTACCTCACACTCCTCGCCGCCGTCCTCGCCCTCTCCCTCCTATCCCACCCCTTCTCCCTCCTCGTCCTCCTCTCCCTCCTCGGCGCCTGGTGCTTCCTCTACCTCTTCCGCCCCGCCGATCCCCCGCTTGTCATCCTCGGCCGCACCTTTTCTGACCGCGAGACCCTCGGCGCCCTCGTCCTCCTCACCGTCTTCGTCGTCTTTCTCACCTCCGTCGGATCTCTCCTCATCTCCGCCCTCATGGTCGGCGCTGCCATCGTGGCCGTCCACGGTGCCTTCCGCGTGCCGGAGGACCTCTTCCTTGACGACCAGGAGCCAGGCGGTGCCGGCTCAGGCTTGCTGTCCTTCCTTGGCGGAGCCGCCGTCTCCGCCGGCCCTGCTGTTGGCGTCTGATCTGGATCTGACGGTTGTCTCGGTTGCGATCGTTGAGGTTTGTAACTTAGGTTATCCCCTTCTCTTCCCCTTACCTTCTATTGATGCTTTGGTAGGTAGGAGAAGATATTCTTGGATAACTAGGGTTTAATTAATATTATAAATTAGATCGGGAGAGATTTACGACTCTGGATTCATGTAACTATTTTTGGATGATCAATGCTTACAAGTTGTTCTCTCAATGTATCAGTGGCTTTGTTTCAGATCTATGGAAGAATCTTTGCTGATTTTAATTGCATTTATTCTTTTGTTATATTTCTTATCAAGAAATTATCTTTCCTTATGCTGATTTAATGTGGTTGTTCTGTGGGAATTGAGATTAGATCTAGCTGTTTTGTGTCTCTTACTCCTCTCAGATTCATCTTTTAATACTTAGCATTTATTTTATATGAAGATCTAATGATTAATAACTGGCAATTTCAGATCTGGGAACAGTGATAGGAATTTTAATTATAGCTTCTGGGACTTGAATTCTAGATCTTGATGTATCTGGTGTACAGGCTGTTGTGTTTTGCTTAGAGATGAAAATGATTTTGGAATTTATATAATTTCCAAAATTTTCATGGTATATGCTCAAGTTTTCGAGTTACCACAGACACTTTTTCTGCTGGCTGTTTGACATGTGACCAATAGGGCCTTGTCTTTTATTATTGTGTTTGGTAATCATGATCTTTTTGTTGGCATAATTTTTTAGTGCAAGGGATTTATTTTTACCTGTGGGTTGTAAAATCAGAAGATTCTTATGAAATTCGCTTCACAAACATTGCTGTTTGTATTATAACTACTGTTGTGTTGTCACTTTTACTGTGATGCAAATGACTGAGGACATCTTAGATACCTTGATGCTCATATAGGGTTTATCAGTCATCAGACATCTAGCGAACATAGGCTTGGAAACTTATGTCAGGGAGTTGTAAAAATGATCTGTTTTGGTAGGGAAGTTCGAGTAAGTTTTTCCAGTACATTATGATGTCCTGTGATTGTCAAGGAAAAAGGATTCCAAATTATGATGCATCAGTGACTAATTATTTAGAGCTTCTTAGGTATAATTTGTTCTGCTATTCTGTTTTGACTATATTGTAACTTATTTTGACTTTGATATGGATACATGTGGTGGAAACTGCTGCATGGATGCTTTTGTTGAAAACATGATATGCATTTTTTGTTAGTTAACTAGGGCTCTTCCTGTAAGTTTCTTACAAGAGCTGATGCTGATTGATACTCTTTAATATTGATTTTATAAAGAAGCTGTTGAGCCGATCAGTGATCTCTTATAGACTTTTTTACAAGGCTTCCATTTCCAAAAGTATAGATAGTTTATATGCAGGGAGAAAATTTTGGATTTTATACAGAAAATTCTGTTACAGCAGTGTAAGTGGTGCGTGCCCTCATTGCTTCTTTGGACAGGAGATTACAAATCACCTATTGACTGGAGAACTTTGATATGCCTACAAGCACATCAAAGAAGTGGTACAGGGTAAGTGGCTGTCCTATATCCTTTTTGGTCTCGGAAGCAGTACCTCCTAACAATCAGCACCTTGTGGGCCTATTGCTCCTTGTCAGTTTGGTAGGGGCTGTTTGGTTGACAGATTTTAGTAAAACAAGTTTACAAAAAAATTCAAAATGAATTAGTTTACAAAAATGATAATTTATTTTTTATCTATAAAATCTGTTTTGCCAAAATTGTTGAGTCATAAGACCTGAAAACTGAGTTTTATATAGGTCTCTCCCTATATTTTTAAAAGCTATTTTAGAGAAAGTCATATTTGGTGATTGTCTTTTTAGAAAAACCCACAGGCACCAAACAGCCCCTTAATGTTATAGCATAATTGAAATTGCTACTCCGGAAAAATCTGTCAAGTTTACAAGAGATTGTGCCGGATATTGCCCAAAAGAAAATCTTACAATGAACTGGTGGAATGAGGGACCCAAGTAGAAAAAGAAAACTGCTGCAATGAAAGTTTATCCACTGCAATTATCTCTTTTTCAGGTTCCAGAAAGGCATCTCTATCTTCTAGTTTATTGACTTTTGAGTTTATGATTTAGGTCTTTTTTGCTATATTAGGTAAATTCTGTAGCTAGTGATCTTGAACCAGATACTTTGTTTCTTGGACTTGCTTTTGGTGCTTCGTTCTCCTTTTTGATAATCTTTTGGATGATGGTCTGACTGGACTCATGCTTCGGTCCTTGTTTAGCTGTGAGGTGACCTCTCGCCTTCATTTTCCTCTTATCTTTTTTTCTCAAAAAAATAAGCTCCATCTTTTTTTTTAATGAAGGATTGGTGTTGAAGGGCACCCTCACCAATAGAAAATGAAGTGGAGTGTGTGGAAATAAAGAAAGGGAAAATCCAGAAAATGATATTTTTTGAGGTTTTTCCAGCACTAAGATACCTAAGGCAGTGGTGGCGAAAGGATGAATGAAGCGGATATGCTCTTCTACGGTGCTGTGAGTCAAAGAATGGCAGTATAGTTAACAGCACCAAGCATAACTGAGGTTATGATTATCTTAAGCCTTGGAATGTCTGGTAATTTACATAGATGAGGATGCAAGAGAGATGATATTAAGATGATGGATGTGGCCATGTGGTGGTGGTGTTCAAATCTCTAGAGAACAAGAGGGGGAGACCGGCTATCTGTGCTGAAGTCATATGAGTAAAATGGAATCCATATGCATCAGAGCAGACTAAGATTGGATTTTAGTTTATCGATTCTTATCTAACATGTTACAGGTTTCTAGTTGGTATTATGTCTCCAGTCTCGTTCAGTTGTTTGTTTTAAAAAAAGGAATTGGCGCTTTCATGATGCGGAATGACCCTTTCTAAGTCCATATTCCATATATGATATAGGTTTAAGCCATACTTTTCACATCATCATTCTGTTCCTGATTAGTCGAGGAAAAAGAACTGGTCGCCCATTATTTGTGTACATAATGGATAGTTATGTCTTTCATGCATATGACTGTGGTCGCTTTACTCAGGATCTTGAAAAGCCAGAAGTTAGGTCATGACTATCCTTTAAACTTAACTCAAAAAGAGAGCCTACAACTGAAAAGTCTTCAGCATGGTAAAGTTAGTATGGAATTTCAAAGTCAGTTGTGCCTGCTATAATTGAATATAGACTGCAGGTCAAAATTTACAGAAAGCCACACTGGGAATGATGCTTTTTATTTGGAATATGGTATCTGGACGAAGGGTGACAACGCGATATTTTTTTTAGTTCTTTCCCGTAAAGTCAAGGTCCGGTGAATAAATGTTCGGTTTATTGTCATCGTATCCGGTACCTCTTTTTTGGGTTAACATGATATGCGGTACTTTCCCTTGTGTTCTTTGTACAATTATATGAATGACTTCTTTCTTCTTTCTTTCTTTTTTGCTTTTTAATGGGAAGTCCAGCAACGATTTTTTGGAATAAGTGAGAAGAGGTAAAAAGGTCAAAAAGTCTTATATGGTGGGTACTCATTTGATCTTCTAGTTGAAAGGGAATCTTCCTGTTGGGTTTAAAATGGAATAAAACCTATTCACCAAGCTCATTTAGAATTTTGTCCCATTACGTAACATATGTAATGATATGGTGGTTGCTTTTGTTTACACAGCTAGTAGAAATGTGGTGAATAAAATTACATACATGATCGAGATAATGAATTATTTGGAAGTAGAGGGCGAGCTTCTTTAGTTCTCTGTCCTTAAGGTGGGGGATTAAATTTGTTGAAGTTTTTGATAAAGGAATGTTTATCTGAATGTAGTTGAATTTTAAGCAAGGCCATAGTTCTTGAGTTTTGACATTGGTCTTGTAGATAATCGATTTCTGACTTATTATTTTGGATCCTTTTTCATTTAGTTGAGTGATACACTCAAATGGTTGCAAGTAGGTGGATAACTTGCAGCCTGTTTGGTATTGTTGTTTTGTGATTTGTTTATCTATAAATTAGTGAAATAACATGGAGATTGATGTTGAAGATAGCTTTACACAAGATTTCTGCCATCCCTTGTTTTTACTTCACTTTTTTTTAAAGTAATAAATCTTTGCTCTCAAAAGTTCTAGACATTTTACAAATATTTTTAAAAAATAAAAAGTTTTCATCATGCATATTCAATCTAATTTGTTTTTCATCTAGTGCTGTCAGAAACGAAAACAGGACAAAAGCAATACCAATCTAGCTCTCATGGATTGATTTGTAACTTGAAGCTTCTAAGCTATTTAACATTATTACAGCTACGACCATGCAATGTTTTAAACAATTGGTGGTCATGACATACTTAGGGCGATGGTAGAACATGTTTGATCTATTGTTGACCCATGGGCTTTTGGTATGGTTTCCTCCGTTTTTGAGAGAGAGTGTAACGTGGACTCCAGCTGAAGATAGGCCTACCAAAAGAACCAAAAAAAAATCATTGCTCATCTACTATATCTATCTCAAATGGAGGCTAGCTTGTGCTGAGCTTTCCATATTAAAAAGATAATGTCATTAATACCCTTTTAATATTTGAGTAAGACTCTTACAGCTGATACAGGCGAAAGATAGGCATATAATGATACTTGTTTATTATCCATCTATTATTTATTATTTATACATATATCAAAAATGGAGGCTCGATTTGAGATGGGCTCTCTATCACCATGTGGATGCGCATACTAATAATATTAGTAGTATAGTTTTTTAGTTTAAATGATAAACAAGACTCAAGAGAAAAATAGATATATAATAGTCATTTATAAATCTGTTGTAAGTGAGTATTATATTATATATTTTTTAAATGATATGGCAGTGTAAGTGGTAGTTTACCATTTGTAAAATTAAATATCAACCATACTTATATAATTGATATAAGAATATTATTTGGTAAAAATAGATAAGTATTATAGTTATCTAAAACAATATTGCCATATTTGATGGAAGTTTCAGCCCCATCAACATTAAAATTACTTACTTAATATACAATAAAAAAAATTAGCTATTTAAGTTTTTTTATTTATAATAATTTATCATATTATTGTATTATATTTTGAGAATAGTTAAAAAAAGGAAAAGAATTATATCTCGATGCATCTTAGGATTTGTATTGGTGATTACTAATATTAATGATGATAGATTTTTCATGAAGGTAGCCTATTTTTGGTTCGGTATGTAGATGATGGTATCGATGACCGAAGTTTCTGCTCAACAATTATGAGACATTGCGGCGAAGGCCGGAAGGCTGGAGCTTTGGGATGATGAGGGTGGGGCAGTTTCGACAAGGTGTTACTATACGTGGAGGGCATTGGTTGGGAGATAGGAATGGGGCTACGCCTCCCCAGGCGCTGGTGACCAAACAGCCGGGATCCCATCGATCTTGTCAAGATGCTGACCTCCACGATGACAAGCATGGAGGCTCTACGAGGTAGAGAAGATGCCAAAAGAGGGAGGGACATAGCCTTATGTCATGGACTCAGCTGAGTAAAGGTTTAGCTGGCAGGATAGTTGGCCTAGACTAATAAATTCAATATGATATTTTTTTTATTTAATTTTTTAATATATTTGTCACGGTTTGACTTTTTCTCGAAAGGGCTCACCTATGGCTCGAGTCCTCTTCGACCCAATTAGGCCCTTCTTGACCTTAGTGAATAATCTACCTGGCTAATAAAATTTGCAACACATAATAAACCCAACTCCGATTCTTCTTGTTATGGATTCACATTCCAAAATGATCATATGGCCCCGCTCCCTCTATCTGTGGCCCACATCTTCCCTTTTTTTGCTCTCTTTTCTTTTTCTTTCTTTACTTTTGTTAACATAGGAAAGGAGCCCATCAGAAGGCGTTAGGAGATGGGCTGGTGGGTCCAAATAATATCCACGTGGATTGAGCCAGACCAATATAGAGCTTGTAACTGAGAAACGGGCACACAGAATTGGTACTCCTTCGAACCAAATCATTCCTATCAAGGTATGCCGTACCGGCTTCGTTCTGAACCGGTATCGAATCAGCATAGAATCTGATATCGGAAGCTTATCGGGAATGCGGAACCCTAAAACTCGGCCGAGAGTGGTACAAGTTGGTACAAAATCGGTACAATGCCGATATCATACCAGTTTGGACCGCCATCAGTAGCTGATCGATACCGGTATGATGAACCTTACTTTCAACTTTACGTTTTCCGATGCTAGATTCCATCTGATGATAATTTTCATTCATATGTAAATTCTTCATGATGCTCCGACCGCAGGGGTTTTCCAGTGTGAAGCAGTTCTCATGCGCAGATAGCTTCTGCAGATAGATTTTCAGCACACTAACAATTCTTGTAACCTATTGGTAGGAGGGTATCTCGCACCAAAACGCAGGTACAAAGACACGGTTAAGACTGGAAGAGACAGGGTTAGGACTGGGAGCCACAAAGAACGAACCTATCACCACTTAAATGTTACAACAGAAACACACCAAAACATGGCGCTCGGACACCACGGAATTTTGTAGGTCAACAATAACTCCTTCCAACCGTTAAAATATGCATTCACAATCATTTCTTGTAACAGCACCCTCCCCCTAAAGAAAAAAAGAGGGCTAAAGAACCATATACCCAAAGTAACGGAATGAAGTAAAATAAAATAAAATAAAAAACTTCACCAAAATCTGTTTAAGAGTAGTTGGTTCGGCTAGAAAAACACTTCGATTTACATTTTAAGTCACATTTTAAGTCTTGTTATTCTCTCGAGCGTATCCCCTTGTTTCTTCCGCCACCGCTGCCCAAACATTCGCACCTTTCTCCGCATAACCAACCTGTTTAAAATGCAATATGTAAGTGCTTACAAATGGCCAAGTTCCATACCGAATAAGCAATAACAAATGAAACAAATTTATGATCAAACGAGAGCTTCCTAATAGCAAATGTCAACTAGATGGTTGATTGTTCCATTTCATGTTCAATACCAATTGTGAGCCAGCCCAGGTAAGGACGTAGAAAGATCATGTGCTCAGTGCAGCTTCATTGAGGCATAAAGTGATAGTGCGCATGATGACACTTGCAGCCCCCATGCCAGTCAAATCATGAATACACTATGTAATTCTGACAAGGTATCATGTATCATGTGGGGAAAACTGTCATTTAAGCGTTACTGAAAGAGGTGGTAAATGTCCTAGATTTGCTTAATTCCTTCAGCTAAACAAACAGTCATCCAGTTTATGCTTCCATAATAATTTCAAAGCATTAACAGCGTCAGCTGCCCTAAAAGTAGATCTCCGTTACATTATTCATGAAAAAGAGGGATGAGACAAAAAACATAAGGGGTTGTAGAACTGTAACCTTAAAACAAAACCATTATGTTCTGTTCAGAAACCTTCTAAACTGCAATCAATATGTCAAGTTTCGCATTAGTTTTATTTAATAGAATTACAGCACTTGTATTCAATATTAAATCTTAAATTTCTTCCAAAGGATCATTGTTCAAGGAAGATTAGTGTCCTGAAATATAACATCCCTATGCACCCAATAAATACCAAAAAAGTACAGATTAGATGATACCAAACAAGGGCATGAAAGAAGAGATTTAGGATATCTAGGAAGATTATAATTTTCGATCCTAGTAATGTTTGTTCGATGACCCTCAGAAGATAGAAGAGAAAGGACCACCTTAAAATGAACTTCTACATCTTATAATTTAAAAGTTTCATGCTAACACTAATGAGCAACATATTCAAACAAAGAAGGAAACCTTCAACCAAAGTACATTGACAAGCATAGTCTCTCAATAAAAGGATGAATTAACCTTTTGTGAGTTTCTGTCAATTCTTTTAACTAACGCCCTGCCATCAGTCATCAGTTTTCATTTTGCAACTCAAATAAGAGTTTCCTACCGTCCTCAGTAACCATCAAACACTTGGAGACCGGTCCATATGAAACTGATGAATTACTTCACAGACATAGAGCCTTACATTTTTACTTCCTTTTTTAGAGAGTAAAGGTAAAGCATTTTCGATTTCCCAATGGCTATTCTATATATTGTTCTTGAAATGTTTGGAGACTAGAAACTTAGGCATAATTGAGTGAACAGAAACTAAAACTTGATTCTATGCACTATCCGACAATCATCAGGGTTAAAAGAGAATGGAACATACTTCACTGAATATAATTGATAGTCAAACATCTAATATTTTGAAGCCATTCAGCAAAAAGTAGTACCTGATTTATTACAAAACCCTTCAGCATGCTCAGAAAATCATCATGCCTTTCTCTGTCTAATCTCTCAAGTTCACTCCGGTTATTTTCCTGCATTACATTAAAAACTGAATCAGAGATGTGCATCTCCAAGTTGAATCATAATCCTAAAATCAAACATTCTAATTCGTAGAAATACATGCATCAGATATCTCAATGTGGGTCCATTTTGGAGGAATCATATCAGGCAAGAAGCAACAGGAGAGGGGGATCAACAAAGACAAAGCAAATAAGCATATTGTTTATGTTGAAATATAAAAAGTAACATAAAAAAATGAAGTACAGAAGATCCCAGATTTCAGATTTGTCAACAAATTTACAAGCAAAATATATGCATTTTTAGATGTTAAATATATTAAAATAATGAATGAAAACATGCTCCTATTGAACTATCTTACACAATATTCTGAAAGAATTTTTATTTTATATAAAAGGTGAGCCTCAATAGTCCATTCAGCTGAAACAAATATCATTTCTTAGCATATATAACAGGAACTCTTGAGCACCTATCGATTATCCATTATACATTCCATGGTTTCCTCACATATTACATGAGAAAAGAAACATGATCTCTTTTAGCATATCTTTGTTGGAATTCCAATGCTACATAATCTCTATTTCTAGAAAATGGTTGCTGCATAACTCTCCCAATTCCACCTCTCCTTTCTCTCTTAGCATATTAAAAAGTTTCTATTTTTAGAATAAACAAGAAAAAACTTTAGTTACAGCCAACCATGAATGCATGAGTAAAATTGTCTTCTTTTCAATTTTATGAGGTAGCAGTATGAATGATGCTGCTACAACAAACACATCAGGTCAACATTTAAGATGAGCCATAACCAAGAACAGACCTACTAGCCCATAAGCTTACGGAGGCACATAGTTGAATTTAACCGCTAGAGAAATATATGTATGGCTAATGTTAAGAATTCAAAAGGGTAAGAGATGAAAAACAATGTGTCTGAATTTGAAGTGACATATCATGCACCAAAGAGACAGCAAAACTAACCAGAACGTAATGCATAGTGACAGATGAACTACAATGATGATGACATTAGATTCAGCTTTATGAAAATAGAGTCATTCTTTTTAATTAGACTAGGTGAAAGGAAATTTCTGAAGCACAGAAGAGAGATTCCATGGTCAGAGTAGACCATATTTTTATCAGATAGTTGGATCAGCACCTCAGAACACATTCTTGCAGTTATAATCAAGCTCCCAAATATGCAGCTAATTTGCAGCAACAGAGTTGTTATAAGAGATGTGAGCAAGCAAGGACCAGTCATATGTATGGAGTCCTGGTAACAATAATCTTGAAACAATTTCACTGTATCAAGAAAAGGCTCATCATAAAACATTGAAATTTAAAGCATAAACTTTACTTATCAAAACGGAGTGCTTCTTTACCAACTCAACATATTTTCAATAGACAAGATCATCGAAATTTGGCTGTCTTCAAGATAGATATTGTCTGGAATAGGAAAAACAGTAGTTTGAAGGACGAAATCAAGGCCAAAATGTTAATGATAATTAAATTTATTCTATAACAATCTAGAACCTTTTAGACTAATCTTCCATGAGATTTTTTTATTCAATTTAAAGCCTTTCAACTTACAAGGAAACCACAAACCCTTGCCGATATAAGATGATTACATGCATACCAATTTGTGGTAGTTATAATGAGGAATAGCGATCACATTTACAGAATGGGGTGCTACTGCAGTCTGGTGTTCTAGTAAACTACTATAGATTGGCTTTTACATATAGCTGATTCCAGTATCCTGCATGCCCAAGTAGGTGCTTTGCATATGTTGACCAGCCACCACTTGTGGGCATTCAAAATGGTACAACTGGTGTTAATTTTTTCAAACATTTCGCATAAACTGAAGAACAGCACAATGTTACTGGGAAGACCACTATATCACCAGTTTACACAATTTTACAAATGAGATGTTCATAAGGGTTACTACAATTAACATATAAAATAATAGCCAGATGATTGTTACAATCATGTACTTTCATCCTTCACAATAGTGGTCAATTATCAAGAATGATGAAAAAGTAACAAAGAACTTAGCCATTGAAAGTTATAGAAGCTTATTCGATAATGACACAATGTTAAGCATTGTGAATCGTTAGCATGTGAATAATGGACTAGTCAAATGTGTCAGCTCATTGCATTGTCACTGCAGCAATAAGATCCAAAAAGGAGGAGACTGATTATTTACCTAATGCAAGCATTCTCTAACAATTGTAGTCTAATGTATATGCAAAACAGCAGCTTTTCCACTTAGATGTAGAAGAAGACAACACCAATTCAGATTAACACACCAAAAACAAAATAGACCGATGTTTTATAGCTATTTAAAAAATTCCAATTGGTTCCACTTATTAGACGTGTAAAGCATGATAATAGGACTCTTGAGAAGAAGGGTTATGTTTGACTCATTTATTTTTCATACTGTCATGAACACTGCCAATGACAATATCAAGCCATGAAACATGTGTCACTGACATTAGACTAACAACCAGTCACAAACAGAAGCTGAAACTATGAAAGAAGTATTAATTTAATAAGTTTTGAAAGTAAGGAACCATAAAGCAAGCTCCAAATACTTAATATAGTCATGGAACTAATATAGTCATGGTTCAGCACCTCCTGAATAACTCATGCTTAACTATGTACTGATATGAGTCAATGATTTGTTATTAGATAATACTAGTACTAGTCATCTAACTCTTTCAATAATGACCGGTTGTACACTGCAGATAGCTGAAAATGTTGGGTCATCTGGCAAAAATAATATTATAGAAATTTGACAAATGAGTTCCTTACATGCAGCAACCCCATGTCTTCTTAGTTATGCTCATAATTTTAGCATGGTTTCTGCCTATAAAATTCAAATTCATTTAAGCAATCTATACGACTAAAGAAATGCTAATTGGCTCCAATAAAGAGAGGTGCTTTAATTTATGTTGAAGACTGTAGGAAAAGGAGACGGAAAGAATTACGATAAAGGTTGCAAAGGAAGACATGGAGAAGCTTGGAGTAGCATTAAAGATGACCCTAAACAATAATACTTAGCGAATGAGGATCCATAAAGGCTAGGTAGTTGGAAAATTATTGGTTACGGCCATTTCTGAGTTTAGTTCAAATTCTGACATTCTGAAGCTTGTTGGTTACAACCAAAAGGGGTGAAATTATTCTGAATTTGGCTAAATTATAATTAATCGACAACTGAAAAACTTGGTAAAACTGACATTTCATTCCACAAAGCATAGAGTAGCTGTACTTTGCCCCGGGTTTTTTAATGTCAAAAGCAAACATTACCTTGATTCTTTCATACTCTCTTGATGCACAATATTTAGCATCTTCAGTAACTCTGATAGTTTCTTTCAGCTCTTCCACTTTTCGCATTCTTGATCTGTCACCACCAAATATCTTTGAGGATGCAACTTCAAGTTTCTCAATCCTTGTGTTCAAGGAAGACAAATCTGACATCAGTGTTTGTACAGTCAGCAGCGCACTGGCCCGGTCCGAGAATGCACTGTGAACAGCTAACATCAGCCCTAGATATTCATGCAGAGTGTCCTACCAAAAAACATTTTACAAAGAACAATAGATAATCAGAAACAAAAAGCCCAGCTGAAGAGCCTTTAACGTTTACTTAATCTATTAGATTATTACCAGATGTTTGACTGTTTGAGCATTTAATTCTCGATATAATCTGCTTGCTTTTACAGCAGCAGTCGCTACACATTTGGCATCAGCAGCTTGTACTCTCTGAGAATTATATACAGCTTCCTCATTCTCAAACTTAGTCAGTTTGATGAATGCCAATCCCAATTCTCCCATTGTTTCACCAATATCCTGTTGAGCTTTAACAAGTGCCTCAGCCTGCACAAAAGAGTAAAATTAAACTTAATGGAAACATGACATGCTGCTTGCTGATGTATTCTCTCTATGCACATGCAAAACAAATTTCAAGCTCAAGATAGCTATAAACATGAAAGAACAAAGGGATAATTTAAAAGAAAACAATGTAAAACAAATGAAGGTAAACTTATGCTATGTAACGAAATAGATCCGTTAAAAAATAGAAACAAATGAGAAAGGGTAAAAGAAAAAAAAATGTTTAACATGCAAGTGTATTCTTAAGAACTTCAATACCAATTAATCTCCAACATCTCGTGATTATGGCGAAGCAAACAATAAAAATGGATCATTTCTTTTCCACATTTGATCATTTTTGGCCAGACTATATATCTCTCTTCCAATGATAGCATTATCAGTCTTCAGAATTATTAGATGTAGCATTTGTTAGAACAGCCCCCATGGGAGAACTACCATAACATAGTTTTCCAGATTTAGCAGATCTAAGAACGTTTCAGATATATAAAGTATTGCAAATAAGAATAGTTGAAAATATTCTATAATCATCACCTTCCAACATAAAGGTAGACTGAACAACAAGTAAGCATCTTAATTCTTACAGTTACTTATACACTTTACACTTACAAGTTGGTATAAATACCTCTCCGCTCAGCATTCAACGTGCTCACAAGATCCGATTAAACATAAAAAAAGCGTAGCTAAATATCATGGCTAACAACATGAACCCACTCAACCGAATCCATCCAAATTTGCAACTTTATCCAAATTCAGCCATAAGAAGATCGAATAAATCAGGACACAAATTCAATCAGGAATGATGCAATTACTACCCACCTGCTTGGAGGCTGTGCTGAGCTGCTGCTCTAGATCCTGCATCCTGTCTTTCCTTTCCAAGAATTCCTTGTCCTCCTCCACCACCGGAGGCTTTGCGCCTCCCCAATCATTCGCTACTGACTGTTTGAGCTCCTTGAATATCCTCAGCAGGTCCCTTCCCCCCTTTGCCGGCTGAACCGCATCCTGCGGCGTGACATATCCTGCCTGTCCCTCCCTGAACAGCTGCTTCGGCAGCCTCACGGCCCCGTCCAGCATCCTCGACGCCATATCGGTGCTCGTGGGCAGCGGCAGCTTCCCCTGAACCTGCAGGAACACCCGAAGCTCGTCGCTGTTCCCGATCACCGGGTGCACCGCCAGCCTCCACAGGTACTTCTCGAGGGCAGATCGCCGCTGCTCGACAAAATCATGCTTCTGCATCACCTGGCTCTCCACCACGTTCTTATCGGGCCGCGGCGGGATGAAGAACCCCCGGTAGGCCTCGGCGAGGCGGTCAGCGAGGGTCACCACGTCGCGGAACCGCCGCCGGACGCGGAACTCCGCCCCGCCGGCGCGGGTCCGGGACGTGATGAGGTAAGTGACGTAGGCACCGCCGCCCGGGACGAGGGAGTTGACGGCATCCTGCTCCTTCTGGGGGTCGGAGACGGCGATCCTGGCGTACTCGGAGGCGGCGGCGCGGTCGGATCTGGGGGAAGAGAAGTCGCGGCAGAGGGAGGGGCGGTCGGGGGTGGCATCGTTCTGGCCGTCGACGGGGCTGAAAACAACGTCGGAGTAGGAGGGGGGATCGAGAAAGGATGAGGAGGAGGAGGAGGCGGCGGAGAGGGGGGGATCGCCACCGTCAACTACGGCGGCGACCGCAGAGAGACGGGAGGACATGGCGCTGCCGTAGTCGGAGAGGGCGAGGCTCTCCATCTCCTCCCGGGACGGTGATCCAAACCCGGGGTGGGTCTCCGGACCCATCATCTTATTCAACGATATTAAACAATAATTGGGACCGTTTGGTTGGAAAAAAAATGGGGTTTTAGAGCGGGAGGGAGAAGAAGGGCGGTGGAGATCTAAAGAGATCGGAGACGGAGGAGGGGGTGGGCATGGTACGGTGAGGCCGTGGTTGTTGGTGAGAGAGAGAGGGGGGAGGAGACTGCGAGCTCTGCGAGGCAAACGGGCACAGGGCTCGGGTGCGAGGCATCCGAGAAAAGCCAGACCCGGTCAGACCTGGGTGCGGGCGAACCTTTTTTTCAGACGGACCGGCCCGTGGATTTCTAGAGAAGGCGACCGATGCTGGGTGATTTGTCATCGGATACCACGACGTTAGAATAACGACAGTAAAATTCGATGGATCTACGATACTTCTATTATTAGTGCTAAATTTAGAGCGGATATCACTTATGCTGAACTTATTTTATATGCGGATCACATCCTTCTCGAAAGGGGACTCGACGATGGTGATCAAGTGGATTCGGAGTCGGCACACTATTGGTGGGATGATGCTGTTTTATGATATGTGCAGGCCATTGAGAGAGTGTGACTCCTTTTGGGTCACTCATATCTACCGAAAGGCAAACAATATTTTAGCTGTACCCATACCTGTCATATGTGAGGCATCGTTGTGCAAAAAGAAAAAAAGAAAAAAGAAGGATGGATTTTCCTTCGCTTTGGAGGCTGGCCGATTCAGTCTAACCATATATTGATCGATTCCAAATACCGCATACGTTCTTCCATCTCGTTTGTGATATCCTCCATGTACCCGTCCTCTTTGTGGCGTATCATGGGAACAACTGTTTCAGCGGCAGCCACATCATATTCCTTTATCTCTGTCCTTTGCTCGACTCAAAAGGAAAAGAATTCTCAACTGGGCTTCACTCAAAAGCATCAGGATCTCAAAGATGAATTGCTTCCCAAGTCCCTGTCGGCTTTATCCTTGACTTGTTTTCCCTCTTGCACATTTATCCCAATCATACAAGTGGTTCTATTCTTCTCTCATACCTCCCTTGACCTGGCTCATGTCCACGCCCCAATCACCAAGGACAGTGGCCACTATCTAGACTAACCTCCCATTTTGCCATCAAAGAAGATGCCAACTTGATCGATAGATTCCAAACTTTATGATTGGTTTCTTCAACCTTCAGATATTCCTTGGCCGTGAAAGAGGTTTGGTGTCCCCATAATGCTCAAGCCTTCTAAAGACCTTCAATTTGAGAGGCAGCGGTCTCCATATGGTCACGTATGAGGCACTTGCACCCTCAAAAAAAACGTATGTGGCACTCATTGATTGGCTTTCGTAGAGAAAAGGATGCGTTGATACTGTCCCTCTGAAGTGGTAAAATTAGTGATGGAAATCTATTGTAGTGGCGGAGTCAAAACACACTGATTTCTATGGAGCATAAAAAAACATTGAAGCATTGAAATCTAATGTTGAATTGGTCGTGCCAATAGTTACAAGGAGAGGATGAGGAACAGTAGATGTGATGAAGTGGGTGAGATGGAGAAAAAAATAAGAAAAAAACAAAGGACTGGATTGATAGGATAAAACAACGAACTCAACCAGGTTTATGTTACCTTGCTGACAATAATTTTGGAAGATATCTCATATTTCTGCTCTCACTCTTAAATATAAATACTTTATAGAAAAGTGAAAAATTTTGGAAAGATATCATGAAACGCCAAGTATATAAAAATCCACCTAATTTAACGCAATTTAACGGAAGAAAAAGGCCACTGCCTTCTTTTATTTAGAAAAGAGGCAACTTTTTTTCTCGAACGACATCCGATTATACTTCATTAACTTGCTACTAAGGAATTAGTTAACTAAAGCAGTTTTACCGATTGAAAGGTATCAATCGTAGGCCCAAAATCGGATCGGATACGTAGCGGGTATCAGTATATTCAGATCCATATTTATTTTGTTTACTAATATAAATACCGATATGAATATTAATCTGATTCAAAAATTTATATCCATATTTATTTTAAATATATAAATATAGATATAAATTAGATAATTAAATTTTATGACCATAAAATTAAAGATACTACAAAGTGAATAGCAAATCAAACTAAAAGCATGCTAATATGGTTATATATTTTTCTTACAGATTTATAGATATTATATAAAATTAAATAAGGTTATAAATAGACTTCGATAATTGAATACAGATCGAATAGTTGTCTATCTATATCTATATCTATTTTTATTTGACAGATAAATATAAATATGAATAGTTATTGAATATTTAAATTTTTATTTATATTCGAATAGGTATAGATACGAAAATAGGTGCGGATAAGTGTTATCGGTTCACACCCACCCCTAACCAAATTTAAATATAACATCCGGTTTTGTCTCATTGAGCGGCGCCATGATGGTCAAAGAAGAGATGAGAGAAAACAGGACGGCGACAAGAGCTAGATTTCCCAATTTCCGCCTCGGAGCGGAGCCCCAAACTTAACTGGCGGAGTCCGCCGCGCCAGACCGCCAGTAGAACGGGTTCCTTCGGCCTGCGCACGTGCGGTTCTATCATGCACTCCCGGTGCGTGCGCCGGGACTTATCGCGCGCTGCCTATTTCACCATCAAAACCCCCGCCTCGCTCCCTCCTCTCTCCGTCACCCGTCCCCCTCTTCGCTTCCGCCTCACTCCTCTCTGCTTCTTTGGAAAACCCGAGAGGCATCAAGAAATAAAAGAAACCCGAGGAACTCTGGCTCTCTCTTTGTTGCCCCTTCCTCCAAAAACCTAGCGCCAAATCCTGAGCACAGCGCTAATGGCGTCCAGGCTTAGGCTCGCCGGAGGGATACCGGAGCAGCGGGTCCGGCAAATATGGGACGCCTTCGACTCTCGGCAGTTCAAGACCGCGTACAAGCTCGCCGTCGGTCTCCTTGCCAAGTACCCCAACTCTCCTTACGCTCTCGTGAGTTGCGGCGATCTCTACTAATTTTCTTTCTTTTCTTTTCTCGGCTCTGTCGGATTTCATCACCTTCGTTCTCTTTCTCGACCCGTTCTTCGATACGATAGAAATCAAGAACTCGGTTCCAGGGCAGAAAGATTTGTAAAACTCTCTGGAATATATTCCACGTGTAATCTTTCATGGCTTTTCTTTGATCCTCATGGGAACGTTGATTTTGTTCTATGGAAACAGATGTACCATTCCATGAGTGAAAAAGAAAAAGCAAATATTTTGAACTGTTGCATTCTTGAAAGGTAATTTGAATGAGTTGGACCTATAAACTGTTGACATGTTAAAGAAAGAATGTTTCTTGAACTTTTTACAGCCCAAATTCAAGAACCGACGTAATGACTAAGCAGTGTTTTGCTTAATGCTTGCAATCATCAAGAATGCATGGAAAAAGAACAAATCTTGAATTATCTGTATATTTCTTGCAATAAACCCTTGTATTTATTCTCAGAATTCACATTCTATCTTTATGTCACTAAGTGCGAGATTCTTATCACTGTCAAAAGGCATCTGTTCTTTTATTGTTTTCTAGTCTGTTCTGTGGTACATCTGTCATATTCTTCCGAGTCCTAGGAAGCAGTAGCATGCAAAGTGAAGATTATCATATGAAGAGAATAATTTAAATTTTGATTCTTGTTGACTTTGTATCAAATTTTATTTTTGGGTAAAAATTTTCAAGACCGTATGCTGCATTTTTAATTAATATTATATTTGAAAACGTTCTAAGAAATTTCAATTGCCTTGATTGGTCAACTTAATCAAGAAGTATTGCATCATTTTATACCACTAAATGGATTGCTTGGTCTTGTACCAAAACACATTTTCTATAAAGGTTGAAGGACTGGAAACCATAAAGGGATTTGTTTGGACAGCCTTCAAAAATGGATATGAGTCGAAGAATCTGCTGGGGATAATTGAAAAGGCATAGTTGACATGAATTGGTTCTAGATGCCAAACCTCGCAAGTTACAAGAGACCTTCAAGAGAAGGGTGACATAGCAAGCTTTAGTAAATATATGAAAAGAAAATAAGTTAGAATATGGCAAAGAAAGTTACTTATTAACGCAATTAAGAAACTTGGCAGGAAAGAATTACTATAGGAATTACTTATTATCTATTACATTTGAAGTTATGGATGTGCAAATTGAAAAGTGAGCCAAGTTATTTTGTTCAAGGTTGACAATAAAAAGGTTTATGATAATACATCAGGAGATTTTTGTATGGGTTCCCACAGGAGAATCATTTGTTACTTTATAGGCATAGATTGATTGGATTATTGTGTAATGAAATTGAAGTGGTCATGGTCTTTACCTTAGTAAATGGTTCATAAAAAAAGATCCAATTTTGTGCATGCAATGCATGCGAGAAGGAGGTACACTTTTTCTTTTATTTTCACATGATTGATGAGGGATAATTTGTAAGATTCATGAAGGAACATTGTGTTAGTAGGGGAGGTCATCATTTACAATTTGGATTTTGATGGTTCAAAGTTTGTAAAGCTTGACAATACAATGATCTTTGGTTTTCTAAAGTGAGAGTTGAAATAAGAAGGAACATGTGCACGAGCAAGGAACTGACTATCATAGAAAGCAACATGACAGGACGATGTGTGTTTTGAATTGATTTTATTGGCTTTGCATGTCAAAAATTTTCATATTGTACCATTTCTAGAAAGTCTTAGTTTATGTTTTTGTATATCACTATGTGGAGGCTAAACCCAAGAGTATGTCAATGCAGACATCATTTTTAGAATAGTTAGACCCCAATCTACATTGCTTGGTTCTGTTTGGACTCAACAAGTACTCCCCATCTCTCATATCTGATGGTCTTATGAGATATCACAAAGTAATATTATTAAATTCTCTTTTAAGATTTTTTTTTCATGATTCTGAAACCTATGGAATCTTAGTAAGTAGGTGCTATTTTTTTAACTAAACTCATCAGAATCTTTTCATATTTTTTCCTGTTCTAAATCTTAGGGATACTTGGATATAGAGACCAGCAGATTCCTTACTCAACTGAACATTTTGTTACCCTCTTCCTCTCACCATCTCAATTTTCAAATCTGTACCTAGCAGCCAATGACCATATCTATCACCTCTCTTTCTGTAGTTGGGTTCCTTCTAAAAGAACTTTTCTCATCTCTCCACTCATGGCTTGCTTTATATTTTGCTTACAGTCTGCCTCTAGCTTCCCAAATTCTTTAATGGAAATAATTATTTATTGGAAATCGCCAATTTTACCATGGAAAGTATTTCTCTGACTCCATATTCTTTTCTGAAAAGTTAATATCAGTTATATGCGATCATGGCTCACCGCAATAACATGCACCACTTATAATCAATGTTCAGGTACTTGGCGTACAAAGAAAGGGAAAAATTCTTTTTTCTGCTTAATATCTGAAAATTGATTATGTCTAAAAAAGCTGAAAATTGCTTTGCATCATCAATCCATGTCCCTTTATCAAAAATTTTATTGCGTGGTTTTTGAAAATTTCAAATTCTTCAATTTACAAATATCACAAAGATAAAGTATGCTCTATTTTGTTCAAAAGGATAAATGACAAGTTTTTAAGGAAAAATCTTGTAATTGATCATACCAAAAATATTGTAGTTTCTTCAATCCATATCCTGTTTTCAGTAAATAACTTGAAGCCCATCCACAGCAGTGTAGAGGTATTAGTATGTTCCTTAAAATTATTTTAGACAAGTTTTTGGTTGTAAAAGGATGAGATAAGATGCTGTTGTATCAGGTTCTGCAAGTTGACTGTTTGGTACTGGCTGGTTTGTAGCCATCCGAAAGTTCTAATTCCAGTTTGTACCCCCTAATTCGGTAAGTCAAATTAGATCATTATTATTGTAGGTTCAATTTTTTCAAGGTTGGATTTACACCACTGCCTCTCTCTCTCTCTCTCTCTCTCTCTCTCTCTCTCTCTCTCTCTCTCTCTCTCTCACACACACACACACACAAGTACACCCCAAATGGACTAGAAAGTACTCCATGAATAACTAGAATCAGCAAAAAATACACGGAAACCTCATTCTCTTCGTGCACCCTCACTCTTTTTTTTTGAACTGAATCTGCTAAGAGACTTAAAAACAAAACAGCACGTACTTGTCCCTGAAACAACCAGTCATAAGATGTTCATATAATAAATTTAAGTCAAATTTAAGTTCTATTTATTTATTTCATTTTTGAGTTTTATTTTCAATTGTTTTGCTCTCTTTATTGGGTCTTAGGAGTCTTTTACTTAGGTTTTTAGGAAATAGGTTACTTATTTCTTATTTTACGACAGTCGTTCTATCAAGTTCTAGTTATTGTACTAGGGAGTTTAGTCCTAATACAAATAGGACTGCCATCTGAAGGTCCTCCTTTGGGTCTAGGTTGGGTAAGAATTAGGTTTGTTACCGAAAAAGTTAATGATCTTTTATGCAGGATTCTGCAGAAATCTAGATTTGCTATCTTATGGGAAGCGTTAGTTATCTTTCATTAGAAAAGTGGATATAATTTAATAATAGAGTTTTTGGTTGCTTAAAGACTCCAATTATGAGTCAATAATGTAAGTTAGAGTCCTAGGTCCACTATAGGTAAGTTGGGAGTCCTTTTGTGATCAGGAAATATTGTTCTTGGTTTGTTTGTATGTCTAAAAATATGGGTTTGTGGGGAGGGACGAATATATATGATTTATGTATTTATTGAATGAAGTAAATCCATTGTGGAGATTCTTACCACACAACACTAAAAGTAATCCCTGTGAGAAGCACTCAGTCCAATACTATTTTCTGGGCATTTTATGGGCCCTATTGCAACATTGGCTGAACTGAGCTTCTTCTATCTACTTATCTGAGGATCCAGTGTCCAAGCAACAACAGTGAGAAAGTAGCTGCAATGGTACTAGTGGGTTTAATCAATTATTATTTGTGCATCCTACATGTATATGAATTTTCATGAGCCTAGAGGTCTTAAACTCTGTTGTTTGTGCATGTAGTATCAAACTATTAATTGATACGGTGAGACCAAGGGTGACTATTGAAATGGGATTGAGTGTGATCTGGTAGATATGGTTTTGAAGGATAAGCGAAACAGGATAGGATCCGTGGAATGATACTGTTGCCTGATCAAAGTTGCCAACCTGTAGATATCTATAAAAAAGGGCTATAGTTCTTTTGTCTCTTAAAGGGGGAAGAGTACATTGTTGAAGGTTCGTATTAATTTATTGCAATCATCTCGGCTCTTGCAGTTCGAAGATGGGACAGATAGAGATGATATCTTAGAAACTTTAAACATAATGAATGCATCTCTCAGGTTTTTTTTGGATGTTGTTTGCGATATGCATGTCAATGAGATTTAATAGAATATATACGAGACCACAATAATGAGTTTGAAAGTTGGGCAATAAAAAAGATGCTTTTGCATGGATTAGTGTCGGCATTGAGAAAGCTGTGGTACAAAGGAAAGGTAGTTTGGATAAACTTGCGAGTAGAAAGAAAGTGAAGAATTGTAATAAAGAATGAGGTTGGTATGGATCAATTAAAACAAATCACAGTTTTAGACCACCGGAAAGCCAGATTTATGTGGCTTTGTTGGTTAAAGCAGCTCCATGATTCATGGCTCCCAATACATTTCTCTTTATCTGGTTTTAATCTGCACAACTTTATAGATTCAGCATCAATATTCCTCTGTGCAGCAAAGATCTTAGAGGCTTCTTTAAGGAGAGGTGTTTGCATTATTTTGAAGGGTCACGAATTAGAGCAGAACTTAGAGCTAAATGGAAGTCGAGACAGAATTTTCAGAACGCATAGGTTTGACCGAGTATTTTAACCTCAATAGGATGTGGAGATGCTAATCGAAAGGCAAACTATGAGGACCAGCTTGCACCCCTCAACAGAATCATAGGCTTGAGAAAAAACAATATGTAATAATTGAAAAAATGATGAAGGCAAAGAGCCTGTACAGAAATGCTTAAAATGTGTTGTTTATTATGGTTTTCATGTAGTTGTGATCTCGGCGGCTGGAGATTAATATGCACATACATGTTAAGTGGTTCGTGGATAAGTTGACGTGCACACGAGCTAAACAATTGTCATACTGAGAATAATATGCAAGTGCAAAATAAGAAAAACGACAATGATGACAATGATGATGGATGAATTTGTAATGGCTTTTCCTCTCAAAAAATAGAAATTGTATTTAATTTTGCTCAAGTTTTATTTCTTTGTTGATTATCCATAAATATGCTTCAATAATTAGTTGTCATACTGCCTTGTTCAAGTTTTTGTTTCTTTCCAGGTCATTGATGTTTTTAAAATTTTTGTCCAGTATCAGCACAAAGTGGGTGAGAAGGAATGGATTGCGCGAAAACATATTGAGACAGAATCCCTTATTCCCCGATTACTTTATCTGTCTATCCAGTCCTTTTCTTCTTCTCTAAAGGAAAAGTTTGAGACTAATGGTTCTGTCTCTGATACAACAGTCATTGTTGAAATGAAGTGTCTGCTGGAGAGATATGCAAGGAACATTGGTCTTCCTTTTGATGATGCAATTGATGTGATTCTTGCGATAGCAAAGGGCCAAAAATCCTTCAAGGTATTTACCTATTTGGATTACTTTTAGCTTTCACAAGAATTTGTCTTACCTTGATCTGTACCTTTGGTATTTTAAAATTTTAGAAAATAGAAAGATATTGCCAAGCATGTCATAAATGGGTCAAGATGTCCATCATTCATAGTAGTACTTCTACTGTGCTTTAGAATCTGCTAGATTTAGTAACACTTGTTGCATCATGACTAGTTGTTGAATGGATCAGGTCCATGAATGGTTGAGGGCATGAAATTTATATGTTTTTTGCTTTGAAGCATGAATGGATAGTCAGAGGCATGCACGGATGGTTGGTTCATATATATATATATATATATAATGTCTATTTTTATTATAAATTGCACCAAAGAATTGATGACCATTACAAAGTTTAGCTATTTTTATGGTAAACCGACTTTTATATTTCTTAAAAGTTGAATAATAAAATATAAAGGACTAGTTGTATGTGTGTGTGTGTGTATGTATATGTGTGTGTGTGTGTGTGTGTGTGTGTGTGTGTGTATGTATGTATGTGTATATATATGTATATGTATGTATGTATATGTATATATATGTATATGTATATGTATGTATGTATATGTATATATATATATATATGTATGTGTATATATGTATATATATATATGTATCACACACACACACACACACATATATATGTACAGTGTGTGTATATATCCAAAAGGAACCTGCAGGTATATATATGTAATTTCAAAGTTTATCAAGATGTTAATTGAAAATGTATTATTTTATTATAAATTGCACCAAAATATTTATGAACATCACAAAGTTCAGCTATTTATATGAAAACCAACTTTTGTATTTTCTAAAAGTTACATAATGAAAGGTAAGGGACTAGTCGTATGTGTGTATGTATATCCAAAAGGAAACTGTAGGTATCTGTATTTAATTTCAAAGTTTATCAAGGTGTTTATTGCAAACGTCTTATTTTATTATAAATTGCACTAATGTATTTATAAACATTAAAAGTTTGGCTATTTATAAACATTACAAAGGTAAGGAACTAGTTCAGGAACTAGATTTGATGAGGATTTTGAAGACAAACTTTTTCGGCTTTCATGGCCTGGCTATCATGTCCAGCCACACAAGGCACTTGGGTTTTATGTCGGTATGAAGATGCATTTCTGTCAATGCATGGAGTTTGTGCTCCCGTCACCCTGGGCTTGAATCTCTACTCGACTTTGTCAGCTGAATAAACTTCGCCATTTTTGTCAATGCATGGAGTTTGTGCTCCCGTCACCCTGGGCTTGTCAATGAAGATGGATGCAGTCTAAGATCATGGCATGTTGTAAAAATATTGGTCAAGAGTTGCATCGCTGAGCTGTTGATGCAGGCACAACCGGTGCTGACAAGTCCTGGAAGCATTCTTCTAGTTCTGGTGCAATTGGTAACAGAATCTTTTGCTTGGCACATTCTAATAATCCAGTCCTGTATAAAAGCAATGCTTCCATCTCGAAAGAAGAAAAAGAAAGGTGGTGCAGTGGATCAAACAAACTTGCCGCACTTGCAGGCTATATGCGATTCAATTCAGTGTTTAAGCGATGCAATACAAGGAATCCAAAAATGGTTAGATGATCAAATCAATATGCCCGAGGATCAAAATTTGGATATTCTATTGTCTCGTGCAATTGAGGGACTGTGAGGAGGGGCCAGGCTATGTGCTCCAGATTTTAGAAGAGAGTGCATCTGCAGACAACTCTGAACTTGGTGATAGGATATCCAGAGCTCTACAATCATGGAATTCCGCTAATGCAGTGAGAAAAATAGTAGTGGCACAAAATAAATTGCTATCACATTTCCATTGCATATGTGGTTCGAAGTTGAAGCTGTTGGAGTCATTGAAGCAGTCAATGCAGGGAAGAGAATTATGGCAGGACCATCAGGTGGTGCACTGTTGCTGGTGGTCCAAACCGAGAACGATTGGCACTGCGGTGTGAACGGGGTTCCGTCTGAGTTGTCTTGGTTGGTGTTGGTTGCGCTCCACCTTCCGCCAAGAAACCTGCAAACAAGCCTTGCACCACCACCAGGGTGGTGATGGCCCTCCGACGGTCAAGTCAGAGGAGATTGGAGGAGGAGGAGAGGTGATAATCGCAAGTAAGAGAGTGCTCTGGGAGATATTGCTCACCTCCCCCCTTTCTCCCCCCAGCCGCATATATACCTGGCTGGGGGGTCTCTCAGGGGGGTTCGTTATCGTGGGGCACGATGGTGTGGCCACTGACATGGCCGTTACAGGGCGTCGTGGAGCAGCACCGGGTACGGCCACGTCAGGGCATAGTGGGGCTCCGCTTTGTACGGCTGATGCAGGAGATCGTGGAGCAGCATCGGATACGGCCGTTGCAGGGAGTAGTGGAGCAGGAGGCCGCGGCGTGCCTCTGGGGAATAGCCTGTCGTTATCAAGAGATCTCCGACTCGGGGTCGGAGCGCTGGATCAAGGGGCAGCCGACTCGGGGTCGGGCTGCGGAGCCGAGGATATCCGACTCGGGGTCGGATTGCTGGATCAAAGGGCAGCCGACTCGGGGTCGGGCTGCGGAGCCGAGGACGTCCGACTCGGGGTCGGATTGCGGGATCAAAGGGCAGCCGTAGTCTTCCTGGGCGCGCGTGCCGGTCACGTGGGGCATGGCGGCTTAGTTCCCCCGTAACAGTAGCCCCCCACTTCCGAGCCTGGAACCAGAAGGGGAACAGGTGAAGGGAGTGATGTTTCGGGATTGCCGCCGTTCCTCGGAGAGGCGCGCGCGCTTCGAGCTCCCCGCCCTTTTTATGGCGTATGGCGGTTATTGCTGACCTGGCAGTCTGAGGATTTCGGCGGACATCCTTCCTTAATGGTGTCGATTCGCCTTTGGGGCGCGAGCGACCCTTCGGCAGCCAGGCGTCCTCTGGCGTCATCGAGGCGTCACTTGCCTTTCCGCCTATTTAATCGGGGGCCTTTCCCCGTCCGTCTTCTTCTTTACAGATATTTTCAAGTTTCCCCTTTGCGCTGCTGTTGCTGCCGTCGGACTGTTCACTTGTTTCTCCTTCGGCGCTCTCGGAGCCGTTCTTACCTCTTTTCCGGTGAGTTTTCCCCATTCTTCTATTTAGGGCTCTCCATACTTTCCCCTCTTATACTAGTGTACTCCAGTCGCTCCGGTCTTTCCCCCCTTCCTGTCCCCGTCCTGACCGTAGGTTTATTGGCCATTAGGAATGGGCGAAGTGAGAGCAGACCAAATTAAGTCGGAGCTGGTCGCCACAGACTTAGACAGACTTGTGGCTCGGTACCACCTTCCCGAGGCCTGCAACGCCACGCTCCCGGGGCCTGAGGAGAGGATGTCCCATCCTCCTCCAGGGAAGATCGCCATCAATGAGGGCATTCTCCAGGCTGGGTTCCGCTTTCCCCCTTCGGATTTGGTCATGCAGGTGCTACGGGGTTTAAGAGTGGCACCGACGCAACTGGTGCCGAACTCGTGGCGGGCCCTGACGGTTTTCCAGGTTCTCTGCCGTATGCACGAGATCCCCGCCACCCTGAATGTTTTTTGGGAGTTCTACAGCCTGAGCGGCCACCCCCAGGACAAAGGGTGGTGGTGCTTCGCAGCGCGGCGAGGATGCGGCCTTGTCAAGGAGGCTCCTACCTCCATTCACAAATGGAAGGAGCGCTTCTTTTTTGTTGATGCAGATCCCTCTTGGGAAATCAGGGCGACCTGGGAGACCCCGATGAAGTCTCCGATCGGCCTATCGAGACTGTCAAGGGAGGAGTCCGATGGCTTGGCCGCCTTGAAGGGGTTGGTTGCCGAGGGCCAGCTCCCCCCGGTGGCCCGCCTTATTTCCGAGGATACTTTGGTGAATGTCGGTCTGAGCTCGGTCCCCACCGACCGTGAGTCCGCCACCGATTCTTTCTTGACTTTTTCCCTTCTTTTGTCCCGTTCTTTCCTTTGGTTTCTCCGTCTCCGACTATCCCGTCCTTTTTGCAGAGATCGACGACGTCATGCGGTCGGTGAAGACAAAGGCTGTTGGTAGGGCGTCCCTGCTGGAAGCAGCCCAGAGGAGGAAACGAGCTCTTCCGAGCGGGGCCCCACCGGCGAAGAAGTCCCGTAAGGAGGTGCCTCCGACGCCGACCGACGAGTCCGGGCCCACCGATCAGGGAGACGTCGTGGGCACGGACCGGCAGCTGACGCTGTATCAGCCCTCCGGTGGTAAGATTGCCGCTACTCCGGAGGTATCATCCGAGCCTGCCCGAGACGGACGGGTCGGACGTGATCGGTCCCCGACCCGGCCTCCGACTCGGTCGGCTCCTGATGACTCGAGGAGGGACGCGCCGAGGCCCCGACCGAGCGAGACCCTATCAATTCCTGGGGTGACCCCCGCCCCGAGCGCGATCGGCCGGACTCTTCCCCAGGCGATGGATAGGGGTAAGGCTGCAGAACCACCGTCCAGCTCTGGGGAGAAATCGGGGTCTGCCTTCACTACCGATGGCGCCCGAAATCTCATCGAAACAGTGCTGCTGGAGAAGGACCGTCGGCGGGTCCGGGAGTTGGAGGTCTCTGACGTTGGGGCTGCCAGCTGTGTCTGTCTCATGTCGGTGAGTGTTCTTCTGGCCGCTTTTCACCATTTATTGGCTCTGTTGTTCTCCGCCTGACTCCCTTATTTTTCCTATTTCTTAGCTCGCCCAGTACATGATCCGTCTGGAGGAGTGCTACAAGGAACAGGCGGGGCTTCTGGCGAAGGCCGAGGACCGGCTGAAAGCAGTGGAAAAGGGAGGCCAGGCTGTGGCAGGCAGGACGACCGGGGACTTCGAGGCACAATAATGAGTTTGAAAGTTGGGCAATAAAAAAGATGCTTTTGCATGGATTAGTGTCGGCATTGAGAAAGCTGTGGTACAAAGGAAAGGTAGTTTGGATAAACTTGCGAGTAGAAAGAAAGTGAAGAATTGTAATAAAGAATGAGGTTGGTATGGATCAATTAAAACAAATCACAGTTTTAGACCACCGGAAAGCCAGATTTATGTGGCTTTGTTGGTTAAAGCAGCTCCATGATTCATGGCTCCCAATACATTTCTCTTTATCTGGTTTTAATCTGCACAACTTTATAGATTCAGCATCAATATTCCTCTGTGCAGCAAAGATCTTAGAGGCTTCTTTAAGGAGAGGTGTTTGCATTATTTTGAAGGGTCACGAATTAGAGCAGAACTTAGAGCTAAATGGAAGTCGAGACAGAATTTTCAGAACGCATAGGTTTGACCGAGTATTTTAACCTCAATAGGATGTGGAGATGCTAATCGAAAGGCAAACTATGAGGACCAGCTTGCACCCCTCAACAGAATCATAGGCTTGAGAAAAAACAATATGTAATAATTGAAAAAATGATGAAGGCAAAGAGCCTGTACAGAAATGCTTAAAATGTGTTGTTTATTATGGTTTTCATGTAGTTGTGATCTCGGCGGCTGGAGATTAATATGCACATACATGTTAAGTGGTTCGTGGATAAGTTGACGTGCACACGAGCTAAACAATTGTCATACTGAGAATAATATGCAAGTGCAAAATAAGAAAAACGACAATGATGACAATGATGATGGATGAATTTGTAATGGCTTTTCCTCTCAAAAAATAGAAATTGTATTTAATTTTGCTCAAGTTTTATTTCTTTGTTGATTATCCATAAATATGCTTCAATAATTAGTTGTCATACTGCCTTGTTCAAGTTTTTGTTTCTTTCCAGGTCATTGATGTTTTTAAAATTTTTGTCCAGTATCAGCACAAAGTGGGTGAGAAGGAATGGATTGCGCGAAAACATATTGAGACAGAATCCCTTATTCCCCGATTACTTTATCTGTCTATCCAGTCCTTTTCTTCTTCTCTAAAGGAAAAGTTTGAGACTAATGGTTCTGTCTCTGATACAACAGTCATTGTTGAAATGAAGTGTCTGCTGGAGAGATATGCAAGGAACATTGGTCTTCCTTTTGATGATGCAATTGATGTGATTCTTGCGATAGCAAAGGGCCAAAAATCCTTCAAGGTATTTACCTATTTGGATTACTTTTAGCTTTCACAAGAATTTGTCTTACCTTGATCTGTACCTTTGGTATTTTAAAATTTTAGAAAATAGAAAGATATTGCCAAGCATGTCATAAATGGGTCAAGATGTCCATCATTCATAGTAGTACTTCTACTGTGCTTTAGAATCTGCTAGATTTAGTAACACTTGTTGCATCATGACTAGTTGTTGAATGGATCAGGTCCATGAATGGTTGAGGGCATGAAATTTATATGTTTTTTGCTTTGAAGCATGAATGGATAGTCAGAGGCATGCACGGATGGTTGGTTCATATATATATATATATATAATGTCTATTTTTATTATAAATTGCACCAAAGAATTGATGACCATTACAAAGTTTAGCTATTTTTATGGTAAACCGACTTTTATATTTCTTAAAAGTTGAATAATAAAATATAAAGGACTAGTTGTATGTGTGTGTGTGTGTATGTATATGTGTGTGTGTGTGTGTGTGTGTGTGTGTGTGTGTGTGTGTGTGTGTGTATGTATGTATGTGTATATATATGTATATGTATGTATGTATATGTATATATATGTATATGTATATGTATGTATGTATATGTATATATATATATATATATATATATGTATGTGTATATATGTATATATATATATGTATCACACACACACACACACACATATATATGTACAGTGTGTGTATATATCCAAAAGGAACCTGCAGGTATATATATGTAATTTCAAAGTTTATCAAGATGTTAATTGAAAATGTATTATTTTATTATAAATTGCACCAAAATATTTATGAACATCACAAAGTTCAGCTATTTATATGAAAACCAACTTTTGTATTTTCTAAAAGTTACATAATGAAAGGTAAGGGACTAGTCGTATGTGTGTATGTATATCCAAAAGGAAACTGTAGGTATCTGTATTTAATTTCAAAGTTTATCAAGGTGTTTATTGCAAACGTCTTATTTTATTATAAATTGCACTAATGTATTTATAAACATTAAAAGTTTGGCTATTTATAAACATTACAAAGGTAAGGAACTAGTTCAGGAACTAGATTTGATGAGGATTTTGAAGACAAACTTTTTCGGCTTTCATGGCCTGGCTATCATGTCCAGCCACACAAGGCACTTGGGTTTTATGTCGGTATGAAGATGCATTTCTGTCAATGCATGGAGTTTGTGCTCCCGTCACCCTGGGCTTGAATCTCTACTCGACTTTGTCAGCTGAATAAACTTCGCCATTTTTGTCAATGCATGGAGTTTGTGCTCCCGTCACCCTGGGCTTGTCAATGAAGATGGATGCAGTCTAAGATCATGGCATGTTGTAAAAATATTGGTCAAGAGTTGCATCGCTGAGCTGTTGATGCAGGCACAACCGGTGCTGACAAGTCCTGGAAGCATTCTTCTAGTTCTGGTGCAATTGGTAGCAGAATCTTTTGCTTGGCACATTCTAATAATCCAGTCCTGTATAAAAGCAATGCTTCCATCTCGAAAGAAGAAAAAGAAAGGTGGTGCAGTGGATCAAACAAACTTGCCGCACTTGCAGGCTATATGCGATTCAATTCAGTGTTTAAGCGATGCAATACAAGGAATCCAAAAATGGTTAGATGATCAAATCAATATGCCCGAGGATCAAAATTTGGATATTCTATTGTCTCGTGCAATTGAGGGACTGTGAGGAGGGGCCAGGCTATGTGCTCCAGATTTTAGAAGAGAGTGCATCTGCAGACAACTCTGAACTTGGTGATAGGATATCCAGAGCTCTACAATCATGGAATTCCGCTAATGCAGTGAGAAAAATAGTAGTGGCACAAAATAAATTGCTATCACATTTCCATTGCATATGTGGTTCGAAGTTGAAGCTGTTGGAGTCATTGAAGCAGTCAATGCAGGGAAGAGAATTATGGCAGGACCATCAGGTGGTGCACCATTAGGGTTTCTGCATCCATTTGGTTCTGTTCTGGTGTTTGGTGGGAGAAGTTCCTGCTGAACGGCTGTTGGTATTGACCTCCATGCTTTGTACCTTTGCGGTGAGGATTTTGATTTCATCATTTTTTTTTCAATACTTTTTCCTGCTGGTGGTATACCGCCCAGTGGCAACGAATGAGGTGTGTACAATGAATAAACCATAGATCTCAGGTTTCAATATAAGAACTTGCCTTTTGATGATAACATCCTTCTATGTGTGTACATCTGTCCGTCAATCTCGGGCTCACTTTATTCGAAAGTCAAGCTTGGTGGAACATCTGCAAATTAGTTACACCTTTGTCAACCTTTACCTCACCAGAAAGGTACTTATCCAGGTGCTGGCGATTCGGTTTGAATTTTTCACTGCTTGAATATTATATGAAAATATTCAACTCTGAATGGTTCAAATATCGTTTCATCAAGTGTCACTGTAATTGTGCTGGTGATGTTGTCCACTGCAGCAAGTCAATGAGGTGATGAGAGCAGTGGCAAATTTATGTTTCAAACCAGATTAACGTGTGGACCGCTATGCTCTGGCGTCTGCTGCAACAGATGACTCATTAAGCTCTAGGTAGATCATATCTTGCGATCCCACTAAATTAATAGCCAGCCCCATCTGGTATTCCATCGAACTTGATAATTTTTGCTTCAGGTTTATTCCTCCCAAGTAGCCTTTGTAACCCCTGATGCTCGCAAGCTGTTGATTCTAGATATGTGATCAAGGTTAAATATAAGGAGGATTAAGAAGATTCAATTTCTGCTGAATTGACCATTGGGCTCGATTCAAGTCATGGAAGATCGTGGACCCGGATTGAGTCTAAATTTACCGACTTCGTTGTTAAAGTTGATTCACAGTCGTAGTCGAGTAGAGATTCGTTCGCTTTCAGGTTTCTTGCCAGACAAAATGCAGGCGATGACCCCAGCTGATATCTTTCATTCAACATGAGAAAATGCCAGAGAAGAAAAAGTTGTGGATATGAGACGTTCTGAGTCTTCGGACGGTTTTTGAATTCGTCTTGTTTCTACCTGGCAATGAACAGGTCAAATAAAACTACCATTTAATCTAGGAAAAGATGCATCGCCTCTGCTAACAACCCCAACCATGCCTCAGCCGGAATGCCATCCTTAAGGAACCTAATCGTTGGAAATATGGGTATTATTCTGTTTTCAATCATAAAAGATTGTTTGACTAGTGGACTTGTTAGACTTGTCAAAAGAGCAAGCCAGTACTTGTCCCTTTCCATGTAATGTAGGATCTTGTAAAAAGATTTTCAGAGGTTCTTGTATGGGCAACCAACTAACCTCAAAATCTTTAGCTACAGGCAATGGATCAATAATCTATATCAAAGCTTAACACCTTCCTTCATGTCAGAGTAATTAGCATGAAAGGGATTCAAACTCGCGAACCTCTAGCAATCCTCAACTCTGATACTAATTAACGTAGAAAACTTAAGCTAATAAAGAATGGGTCAACAATGCATGCCGGACTTGTTGGACATTAAAAAAAAAACTTATATCAGATCAAAACAAATCTGATCTAATGTTAAAAGAAAGAGGTGCCTAATTTGGTATTAGATTTGTGGAGATCTCCAACCACCCCAGTAAATAGTTTAGTGCGTGCAACAACTCCCCCAGAGTTGATCCAAGAAGTGCCTAGAAGCTTGACTAACAACTTAAAAAATAGCGGTTTGTCTCCACAATCAAAACCTAATATTCCAACCTCAAAACAACCCCGCTGTCTTTTTTATCCTCTGTGTGTATATATAACAGAATTCCCTCCCTTGCATTGCATCACCAACTCGGATATTTCAAACAACGGCGGCAGAGGACATACTCACGAAATGGAGACTCGCATGCGTGCTGCCAAATCATGCTGCTTCTCTTGCATTCTCCTGTGGCTCTCCTTTATGTTCAATTATGCCAATGCGAAAGTTCACTATTATGACTTCGTCGTATGCCTTCTCTCCTGCCACTCTTGTTTTCTAATCATATCTTCTCCTTGATGGACTCATGCTCTCGACTGAATTGGATTTCAACAGATTCAGGAAACGCCAGTGAAGAGGCTGTGCAAGACCCACCAGATCATTACGGTGAATGGCCAGTACCCTGGACCAACCCTGGAGGTCAGAGATGGAGACACGCTCGTGATCAACGCCGTGAACCGAGCCAAATACAACATCACGCTTCACTGGTAAGTACTAATTTCACATAGACATACGTATATTATTCATACAGATACAGCATGCATGCACAGATATATCCATGCATGCATGCACATATTACTATGTCACGTTAACCATGCACATATATATGAAATAAAGCTGATCTACAATTGTAGTCAGGACAGAAGAAATCCTTCGAAGCATGTATTATGAGCACGAGCAATGTTTTGAAGGGCTACTCTTCATGTTCTTACTGTTTCTCTGGTTTGTTGTTTCAGGCACGGAGTCCATCAGAACAGGACAGGATGGGCTGATGGGCCGGAGTATTTGACTCAGTGTCCCATAATGCCCGGGGGGAGCTACACATACCGGTTCACGATCGAGAACCAAGTAGGGACACTCTGGTGGCATGCTCACAGCTCCTGGCTCAGGGTCACCGTGCACGGAGCCCTCATCATCTATCCCAAAGAGGGTTCCTACTATCCCTTTCCTAAGCCCAACAAAGAGATCCCAGTTATACTCGGTACTCGCAGTCTCTCCTTCTCGCGCACGAACACACACGTTATGAAGAGTGAACCACCCAAAAGTCGGTAATCTCGACAAAAGGTTCTTCCCGGATGGGCGGAGTCGCTTGTTCAATAAAATATTCAGATTTAGATCTGAATTTTTGAACTATTCAGTAAAAAGATGGGTTCATATATTTTCGACCTAATTCGTATCTAATTTGATCCGACCCGACCCGGTTGCCACCCGCAAAAGCCAGGGAGAAAAAAATAAAAAATAGATACGTATATTATGATTGGGTTGGACCTTGGTGTTTCCAAAATGTTAAAATAGATACTCAGGGTTTTCTTTTCTTACATAAATCCCTAACAATATTTCATTTATGAGCAAGTCTTTCACCGTCCGACAGTTAATTAGTCATATGGAAAATCCTTACTGAGTTGTTTTTTACAATATGTTTTCTATATAATAACTCCAATACTTTGCAGATTTTTTTGCATGCATCAATTTAAAGAGCTTAATTTATTATGAGCAAACAGAGCTGCAGTGGAAAGGGAATTTGTATTTGACCCTGGGGAGGTGTTTGTGGGTGTGTTCCGCATGAGTTATTAATCCATCTCTATCTAAGAATCGATTTATATTGCACCAACTGTTGTTCCAAAGAAAAATAAAAAAAGTTTGATCCAAGTAACTTCAAAAGCTCTCTCTTAGAAACTCAATTTTTCTGTACCAGTGATGATGAAGCAAATAGTAAAACTAATAATGCAATGACTATGATGACGAACAGGGGAATGGTGGAATAGGAATCCGCTTGATGTTTTGAGACAAGCATTGAAGACTGGAGCTGCTCCAAATATTTCTGATGCTTTCCTGATCAACGGCCAACCTGGCGATCTTTATAACTGCTCGAGCAAAGGTTTGCTAACATTTGCTTCCTCACATTTAACCATTCATCACCCATACTACTACTGGTGATTAAGGAGATATTGCCATCGGACTGAGTTTATATTCTTAAGGCTCTATTTGGCAGAGCTGTTGACAGTAAAACTTTCGAAAGTAAAAATACTTTTAGCGAGTCAAAAAATATTTTCTGACCTACCAAAAGCTCTGCCAAATGCATCTAAAAGCTCCATTTGGCAGCCTATATCACTCAGAATGAATGAAAGTGGTTTTAGCTCCTTGTCAACCCATTAGGCCAAACAATCCTACTCAAAAGGATTTTTAGAACACCGGACTAACATTGGATTGCGTATGCATCAACTCAGACACGACGATCATTCCGGTATCCTTCGGCGAAACCAATCTCCTCCGAATCATCAATGCTGCCCTCAACAACGAGCTCTTCTTCACCATTGCCGGCCACGAGATGACCGTGGTCGGCGCCGACGCCGCCTACACAAAGCCATTCACCACCTCGGTGCTCAAGATAAGCCCTGGCGAGACCACGGACGTCCTCGTCACCACCAACCAGCCTCCTGGCCGCTACTACATGGCTGCCCGCGCCTACGCCAGTGCGCAAGGCGTCCCCTTCGACAACACCACCACCACCGCCATCCTCCAATACAACGGCAACTGCCCGACGACGAGCAAGGCCGGCCAGGCTGCAGGGATCCCTCCAATGTTCCCGGCCCTCCCGGCCTTCAACGACACCGCCACGGCCACTGCCTTCGCCGCCGGCATCAAAAGCCCGCATCCGGTCAATCTTCCCGGCCCCGTCGACGTGCACCTCTTCTACACCGTGGGCCTGGGCCTGTTCAACTGCCCCCCCGGGAAGCAATGCGGTGGACCAAATAACACCCGGTTCGGAGCCAGCATGAACAACGTCTCCTTCACCTTCCCACGCCTCGCCATTCTGCAGGCCTACTACTCCCAACGCATGCGAGGAGTGTTCACCGCCGACTTTCCCGCATTCCCACCAACCCAATTCGACTACACAGCTAAAAACATCAGCCGCGCCCTCCAGCAACCCATTCGAGGGACGAAGGTGTATCCACTGAAGTACGGATCGGTGGTGCAGCTGGTGCTGCAGGGCACCAACATCTTCGCCGGCGAGGAGCATCCCATGCACATCCATGGTTATCAATTCTATATTCTTGCAGCGGGTTTCGGAAACTTCGATCCCCAGACGGACGCCGCTAAGTTCAACCTAGTGGATCCGCCGCTGAGGAACACGGTCGGCGTGCCGGTGAACGGGTGGGCGGTCATCCGGTTCGCCGCGAACAATCCGGGGGTGTGGCTGGTGCACTGCCATCTGGATGTCCATTTAACTTGGGGCTTGGCGATGGCGTTCCTCGTGGAGAATGGAGTTGGAGAGCTGCAGTCTCTGGAGCCCCCTCCAGCTGACCTCCCCAGGTGCTGAAGAAAAACTTTAACAAAGCCTCTGCTGTAAAACGCTTGTCGCTCTTGTATTGTGTTCCCATTTCTTCTTCTCGTTTGATTGCTGTATTTTAGAGCCCTTAATTATGAAAAGGGACGATTAATTGGATCCACAATTGCCAATTGCCACGACTATCTTCATCTGAACTGAAATATCCAAAATAAGATCATGCGTTTTCACCTAATCTTGTCCCAAAATCTATTCGATTTTTGACCCCATTGGGGCAGAAAGATGGATAATGATTTTTTTTACCCCGGACATATATTTAGTCTCACATCGATTTTTCATTATCTATATTTTAGATATTTATATACAATTAAAAAAATCTAAATAATAATTTTCGGCTAGCTATTTTGGATCGTATTTTTAGTTGTTACAAATAGTATCAAAACGAACTTGGCCCATAACCTATATAGATTAGAGGATACTATGGCACATGTTCATGAAGGATGATCGAGCTGCACAAATGGACACCCATTAATGGAGGCATGGACGGTTAGTGTATCTCATGATTTAATCGGCTTTCGACACAATTAATCTAAACTGTGTACAATAGTATAATTGATGAATCTACTGGTGCCAGATGAACCGTGTAAAAACACTGTAGGATTTGAATCACATTAGATGGAGAGGTTGCTAAGAGGTATTAAGGTCTTCACATTTTCGACTACTGAACAACAGAAACATTTATCCAGCACTTCAAAAGTCCCGAAAGTCACAATCCGAAGCTGGTGCAAACCTAGAGAATGGAAATCCGGTCTACTCTCTAGTTTACTAATACTAGCAGCCAGTCTGCTCTTCTAGTTTCTTAATAATCATTCTGCCACTCATCTACATTCCTGCGAATAGAGGCCCAACCTCTTTCCAAATATTGTTGCTATAACCTCGAAATAATATCCAGTGGATGTTCAACCTACTGTGGAGTTTACCTTATAATTGCATACTTTCTCATAAGCTTTTGTTGTCATTATAAAACTTATCTTAGTATTTTTATCTTCTTCTCTTGCGTATGGAAATAATTAAACCCCCCTCTCCCCTCCCCTAACTCTCTCTCTCAATATACATCTACGCAGTGGATGCACTTCCATCGAGGACAGTTATTTTTGTATCTTTCCTTTATTCAGCATCTAGTTTCCGAAAAAGTAATAAAAAGCTCTCTCTTTAAGACATCGTATCTCAGAGGTTTGTCACTAAACAATGGACACTATTGCTCCGTATACTTTAGAAGTAAAATTTTCAGGAAATAATTGCATGGCTGCAACTTCTGCATAAATATGTGTAGATATTTTCTTTATATTTATGTATTGGGCATCTAAATGGCCGCACCTCTTTGCTTAGACTTCTAAGAGATCTCGAGTTTGAGATTTGAATAAATAAGATTATCTTCTTCAAGATTTCGACCTGTTGGAATTTCCCAATAAAAATTCTGGATTGGTGCGGAAAAAAAAAAATCTCAACATGCCATTATGATTCTTCTATTGTTGGGTGCTCCCCCTTCCTAAAAGAAAGAACTAAATAAATAAAATTTTTAAAAAATTCTTCCGGTACTCCCACCGCTCTCACAGTGTAAATGGTGGAGAACTAAATGAAAATCAGACCGCAGATTTGATGAACCAACGAAACGTTTATGCGGATGCCTTCTTCATCCCATTCGCCTTGGATCCCGAAAGACGAGGAGGCGAACCCTCGAGAAGCTAGCTCACCCAGTACGAGTTGACAGGAACGGTAACCGACCAATTCATGAAATGACCAAAATGTCCTCCTTCGGATCCCCTTTCCGATGCTATGAATGGGTCGTCTTCCCTTCCTTTCTCTCTCGCCGTCGCCGTCGCCTCGAGGCGCTCGTCGCCTGCGACGGGGCGGCCCTCTGCGATCGGCCGCTCTTGGGGCTGCCGTCGCGGAGCTCTTCCTCCGGATGGTTCGAGGGCCCCATGCCCGAGGGATTGGCCGCCGAAGCCATCCCCGTTGGCTCTTCTGGCCTCGGCGCCCTGATGAGCCTCCGAGACGCCTATGGCCAGGACAGTAGGCTGCCGTGCCTTCCTCCGCCATCTCTGTCGTCGTTGGCTTGTCTCGCCTCCATGCCGTAATGAGTCCCATGGCTCCGTCCGCCGCCATCGCCGTCTTTGTTGTCTCTTCCGGCCTCCATGCCGTGATGGGCATCCGAGATCCCCATGGCCGTGTCGGCTGGCCGCCGTTCCATCCGCCGCCATTGCCATGGCCCCGGCCGTCCTGATGCCTCGACCATGGCTATGTCGCTTGTCCGCCGTACCCTCCGCTACGATCGCCGTCATTGTTGGCTCTTCTGACCCGCAGGGTAATGAGCATTCGAGACACTCATGGCCATATCAGTTGGCCTTCATGCTCTCCGCCGCGGTCGCCATCATCGTTGGTTCTTCTCGGCCGGTGCCCTAACGAGCATCCAGGATGCCCATGGCCATGTCAGTTGGCTGGCATGCCCTCCGCCCGCATTGCCGCCGTCATCGTTGTTTCTTCCGGGTCCATTGCTCTAATGAACTGAGCATCTGATATGCCCATGGTCGCGTTGATTGGCCTGCCATTCTTTAGGCCGTTTTGGTGGATTCCTCCAGCCGGCACTCTCATGAACCTGCTCCAATCCGACTCAAGGGTCGCATCTGCTCAGCACCCTGGTGGTCTTCCAAGACCGGATGGCCGCATCTGCTGGCTGCCGTTGCGCTGTCGCTGTCTTCGCACAGCTCCTCTGGCTGAAGTATCCTGATGAGCCTCCAAGATCCCACGGCTTTATCGACCGGTTGCTTCCCTCTGCCGCCATCGCTGTCTTTGCGGAGCTCTTTTGGCCTCAGTGCCCTTTTGAGCTCCCAAGATCCCATGGCCGTGCTTTGTCTGCGGCCTCTCCCTCAGGCACCATTGCAGCCTTGCTCCTTTCTGCCCAGCGCCCTGAGGATGACCTTCTTGCTCCTTTCTGGCTCAGCGCCCTGAGGATGAGCTTCTTGCTCCTTTCTGGCCCAGCGCCCTGAGGATGAGCTTCTCCGGTCCCAGGCTCTTCCTGCGCAGTGCCTCGATGACGAGCTTTGAAGGCTGCAATAGCTGCTGTCCCTGCCTTAATCTATACAGCTGGTCCTCCCAAGAGCCCGATCTCCAGCCCGAGCCCTAGAAGACAAGTACCGTCGTCCCAAGTCTCCTCCACCTCACTTCCTGATACCGCTTAGCGAGTGCTCAGAGTCGTTAGGCTTCCACATGGAGAGCCTGAGGAAAGACGACTTGGTTTGTCTCATATGAAAGGGCCCTGTTGGAATTTTCTGGAGGTGAGCTCCCACCCTCAGCCGAATTCTTAGGGTTTGAGTGCTTATCTGTTTGATTAGATTCAGGAGTTATATTATTTTGATCTGTTTGAGGAGATGCTTGTGTTGGCTTTTGATCCACAGAAATTTATCTTTTGCTATGCCATTGTAAATCTTCTATTTTTTTCCTGTTTTTGTCATGTTAATTTTTCCTTTATCTTATATCAATGTAATCTTTGTTACCCCTACTGCTCTCCTGCTTGTGTTGTTGAATTTCATTATATAGGTCTAGAACCGTGCTTCAATTTGACACTATCTTATAGTTAGTGCCTTGGAGACTGTTGTTTGGTGGATAATAGATTATCATCTTTTCTTTTATCTTAACATTTTCAGAATATAGAGGATGCCAGAGTGCTAATTTTTCTATTATTTTGGTCTCTGTTTTGGTGGAGGGTGGAGGGAGGGGCGAGGAGGGGTTGGTTCTTTTTATTTGTATGCAGCTGATAATCGAATAGAGACTGCAGGTTTCCTCTAGGGCTGCATGATATTTAATAATGACTAATATTCTGGACTTTGTAGGCTTCATGGCATTCTTCCTTGTTTTGTAAAGTTGTGGTGCTCAGGATTTGGCATCACAGCACAGATATTTCATTATAATAGCAACCAGTTGTAAAATTCTGCTCAGTCTTTCTGTAGAGCTGTCTTGATTCCGGAGTTCTGGCCTCACAGTTTGATGTCAAAAGACTTAAAATAACAAATATTATGATGGTTGTTCCTATACCATGTGCAAACATATGTTTATCAAGTAATTTGGGTAATGCCATCATGCGCTTGTTATTATGCAGTCATGCATCATTAGTATGCAATCACACCTTATTATTGTGCAGTTGTGCATTCGTATGACATTTATGTTGTGCATGTAACTACAAAGCTAGTTTTAGTAAACATAACTATAGAGATGGCAGGTTTGAAGTAAATTTATACAATTGCTTGATGGATAAATTTGACTGATATTTTTGTGGCTTATGGAAAGTTTTTGTTACTGAACGCTTGCAATTTAGGATAACTAATTAATTCTCTGGCAAAAATTTCTCAAATGTGGATATGTAGTTGGCTATGTTACTGCCATAGTCACTGGAGATCATCTTGCATGTGCTATTAAGTGTGTCTCTGGAAACTCATTGAGGTTTCATTCCTTTTGCTGCCAAAGTAGTGGGAATGACATGGAAAACAATGTGGAGACCATTGGAAACTGTCTATTAACAGACTGAAAACAAAGAAATTGATGGTAACTTTTCTCCAAGTTGTTCCCATGGTACTCTCTGTTTTTTTTTTTCTGTACTTGTTATCTCATGCAGCTGGAAGCATTTTCCTCATCATGGCTTTGCCCATCTTCCTTTTGGTCATTTGCTGTTGTGAATTTGAATCTCTACTGTGATTAAAGTATGCCTTCTCAAAAGTTACTCAGACCATAAATTTATGACAGGAAAATTCATATGGGGCTTCAGCAAAAAAATGCAGGTGCAGTTAGCTCTTTTCCTGTTAGGCAATCATTTTGATGGCAAAGGTATTCTCTTCAATTCCTCTGAAATTTATGTTAATTTTTAGATGATACTGCATTTCTTTTAGAAAAGTATAGAATGAGCCCCACGGCACAGTGCATTTGCTCTGGCCATGCTTCTCATGTTGTTGGATATATGATTTCATAAACTCATAGGTTGATAGTTTTTGTCAAGCTTGTGTCAGTCATTGTCAAAATTCAGGAGCAAAAACCAAAATTTAAAAAGCTTAGGCTTTTGCCCTTATACCATGTAATGTGGTCCAGGTATATTTTGCTTTTTAGTTTCATATGTTGTTTGATTCTCACTTTTATATCCATCAGAAATTTATTTAGCTTTTGGGCGGCATTTGATGTTTGTTACTGCATGCAAATAATGTGTCTCATTTGCATACACTTGAAGTTTATGTTCATTATTGTCATTGTAATATGTTCTGCATTTGTGAAGATTAATTCTCAGTTATTTTCCCTATTGATTGGTTGTTTTCTATGTTATAGTCATGTCGAGGAGCTCCTTAGTTTGTGACCATCTGAATGTGTTTATCTACATTGAAGTCAATTTTTAATTCATGGCTTTAAACTATGACAATAAGGAAAATGATTTTTTTCCTATTTATGTAACATACATATATACAAACTGATGCATATGTTCATATACGAAGGTGTTAATTGCTAGCAATATGTTATGCATTGGCAAGGATTTCTATTGATGGATCTTCACAGGCTGTATTTTGTTGAATTGTTAGCAAAAACAGTCTGTTTTGGAGGCACCATAGTGGATCTGGTTGCAGGAGTTGAAAGTAAAAAGGGAAACAAGAATGATGCTTAGGTTTTTGTTTTTAAATGAAATAGTTTTGCTAGTTTCAAAGATTACCCTTGATACATGAATTTCTGAAATATAAATAGTATAGATTTAATAAACTAAGAAAGAGATGTTTGTTTAAGATGTGGATTAGAAGTGTCAGGGAAATAATTAGAGAATGGAGTGTAATAGCCTAAGTAGATGTTTTTGCTATTTACCTGTTTACAAAACTAATATAGCCCTTAAATCAGAAGTTTGAACGGCTTCAGCACAAAAAAAAAATGTTTGACTCGAGTAGCTCTTTTTTTTTATTATTATTATGTCAAAGCAGAAGTGGATATATGGAGCAAAGTATCTAGTTGTGCGCTACTGTTAGTTATCAGAGATGTGGAAGTAAATCTCAATAATGTACTTACCATGATCTTGTTAGTGAATGGCTATATATTTACGAGGATGATTTACAGTTGCTTGTCGTTCAGGGATGACCAGGAAGTAATTGAGAAGCTAATGCAGACAAAGATGATTGGGAATCACCAGGAAAATATTTGGGCTTTGAGAATGGTAAGGCCTTTCGCTTGATTGTTCACTGATCAGGCAGGCAGTATGCTTTCAAAAAATATTTGTAGGAATTATTCTTTGTAGAATACATTGTGATAAAAGGGTCCAACTTCTACACCAGCATGTATGTTAAGCTATGCTTATGGAAATGTTTTGTATGAAATGACCACTATATCACAGCACCCAATCTTAATCCCTGCAGACAAAAGCCTAGTTTATAGGCTAGCTTGAAGCTTTTTCTTCTATTGTTTTTGGGTGTAGTAGGTTTATATATGTGACTGTGTATATTAAGTAGTGACATTATTTCCGGTAGTGATATATATGCGCATGAAATACTCCCTTCCCAATAGATTGTATCTTGAACATTATTTCCGGTGCATGCCAAATTTTCCTTTGTTTGTTAGATTTGTAGTTTTGGTAGTAAATAGATTCATCATCTCCATTGTCATTTTTTTTCTTCTTTCCATACATGCCCATTAAATAGCTTGCAAATGTAAAAAATTGACAGTACTGAATGCTATGCATTTTTCTACAGGTGGTTTTTGTGAACGTGAACTTAGAGAGGGACGAGGATGTATCGTAGCAGCGGAGATGCCACGGTGCTGTGCGGTGTCTTGCACAGCGTAAGGCGTGGTCTTCCAAGTGCCCGTCATGTGCCCACAGGACCCGATTCGTCTGCAACTTAAAAACCAGCTGCTGTGACTTTTTTTTCTTTGCAAAGAGTCGTACCTTACGTGTCTGAAGGCGCCGTCTGTAAGGCTGGTGCCAGAAGCAAACCAGAAGTCATTTGCTCCGTAACTACTAAGGAGATGACAACTTGTCGTAGCAGCGGAGATGCCTAGTTGTTCTGCCGAGTGTCTTACATGACATAAAGGTGTCTTATGTCATCTGTGAAAACTGATGGTGTTATATAACTTTTTTGAAATTTCCGTCTGATGTTTTGTCGGCCATGAAGAGGCAAGGACATGAATTTGTCGAAGCTATATTGCAGCTGGGGATGACATGTCGTAAAGGGGATTATTCCCTTCAGGAAATTGAGAGGCTAATACAATGGAAGTTACGATGGAAACATGATCGCTGTACAGCTACCAAGTGTTACTTGGTTGAATAGATAACCAAGTAGGGCTCGGAACACGAGCTGCTAGGCTTGCAATCAATGGTAGTGATTCGCTTTGTTGAACGGTCAATGTTAGGTGCTCGTTATGTCGTGACTCATGCAGACGGTTATTCTATTGCAAACCCAAGCAAGAGTGCCATGAGGAAGTATCAGAAGCTACCAGGATCTTAAAAGCTGAAAAGAGGTGGCCGCCAAGATTTGGATCGTAGGTGACTTTGACATAATAATCGGTTGGCTGATTGCAAGGCATATTTGGTTGGTGGCCGAAATCGAAATTAACTGAAATAAAAACTGGAATTACCATTTTTTAATGTTTTAATCATAATAAGATTGTATTCCCATTACCTTTCTCGAGTTGGGAATAGGACTTTCTTCAATTAAATGGCTGGAACAGAAATCATTTCTTTCCATTTCAGAGTCTAGCTTTTTCTAAACAAATATACTGTTATAAATGACCAATTAACTCTACCTAGTTGATATTTTTAGATACTCCTGGATCCCGTGAAGTGTATTTCCTTTGACACATCTTGTTCTATTGAGATGCAAATCATGTTGCTGGCTGGTTATACAAGGAAAGGCTCAGTAACCCTGGCCCGGTACCCTGTTCTCTTAAATTCTACGATATTTGAATACTCTTCTCGTGATTGATAGAGGACTCTGTTTTGCAGGGCGGTTGAGGTTTGGCCTCACAACCAGAAGTTCTATAATATATATATATATATATATATATATATATATATATATATATATATATATATATATATATATATATATATATATATATATATATATATATATATATATATATATATATATATATATATATATATATATATATATATATATATATATATATTATGACTTACATCTTTGTGCAGCTCTTGCCTGTAAATATTTGGTGTCGGCTATCACCATTCATTCGACGCTAGACAAAGACATTTATGCAAATTACCTACTCTAGAGACATATGTCAACCAATTTGAAAATGTGTTCAGGTCGCTGGAATCATCATAATGCATATGGAAAGATAGTTGTGGAAGTAACAAGGCTCCTGTAAGTAAAGAAATTTCTTTTGTTTAGTTGACTATCATATTAAAAAAAAAAATTATAGACGACATTGGTTCATTTGTCATGTACTTTAGTATTTCTAGTTTTTATGGGCTAATCATGATTGTTAAATTATGGCAACAAAATCTAATTAATATGCTTGTGAAACAACTACAGATATTCAGCAATCGTTTCATGCACGCGAAATGTTTCATTCTACCATATGGCACAAGAAGGTCAGTATCAATTATAATCCGCTACGTGAGAGATGTTGACAACTGAGTTACAAGCCACATATTAGTAGGCCTATGCAATTTTTTTCTTTTTAATGTACGTAGCCTAACCAGTATCATGACAGGTGTTCCAGAATAGAATCAAGTCATGAATTATATGTATATGTTGTTTGTATTGGTTGAAGGGATAAAAGGTAAGTATGCCTAATGGTGAATACATGAGAATGTATATATGATTCTTGAATCTTGTCAAGAAAATAAATGGCTTCACCATCCTTATCTTGGTTTTTAAGCATGTAAACTGATTAAGGCATCCCCTGCCCCACCACCCGGGCTTTCTTCTCGATTGCATTTACAAAATCTTTCAACACCTAAGCAAGCAAGAAAAAAAAAAAAAAAAAAGGCATTCAAAGCTGGCTTGAATAATTGGTCTGAAAATTCTATAGAATTTGTAGGTTGGACTAGAACAACCAGCAATAATATAAGAATACAGGCTGGGCTTGATCCATATTCATAAATACCTAAAAATAGATTTGAAGTGGGCCGGTCCGAATTCCATAGAGATTAAATAAAAAACTGCTGCCCACAACCTGTGTAGTTACGAGGGGTTTACGGTAAGCCAGGTAGCTGCTTGAGACGGGCATCAGCATTCAGCACGCACTGTACCTATCTCAGATTTTCTTTCCCACGTTTTCTAGACTTGCTTTTCTTTCCATCTTGTGTTTCTGAAAGGAAACCAGAGGCTGAGAGACGTAGATTGAAAAGGAAAGGCCAAGGAGATTCCACCGGACACCTTAGAATCCGCTTGGAATTTTACTCTCGAGCACGTCTCCGGTTTCTTTTTAGGAGACCGGACGGGAGGAAGACGGAGTCTAAGCATGTAAACCGCACCATGACCAAACAAGTTACGGTTTTGTAAACATCTTAATATTTTACTCTCTCAATGCGCAGACATCAACTTGTGAGCGAGCTGTTCACACACTACACATCGGGCACGCCGGCCAAATAATGATTACGGTGCTTTTCACAACAGACTTTTATACACTCTCAAAAAATAAAAAATTGTAATGACGTTTTCAGATTGGAACTCTCAATTCCAAACAGATTACTTCATAAATTAAGGTCCTAAAAATTTCCTTAACTTGCCTTTTATTCTCCCCCTTTTGTTGTACTGGAATGCTGTAGAAAGCAGTTGAAATAGTAGAGATTAATCTGCCAGCGTACAACATATTAAAGTGAAATGTTTCTGGAACATAAAATAAGGCATCGTCAGAAATTTTAAACTTACATCTCAACATGATTTTTCTTCGTTAAAATTATAGCATCTCTATGCATAAATCATTGAGGAGGGGAGATACATCTTTGAACCGGGTAGCCACACCATGCTACACCTCGGACTTGCCTAGTGCAACCGCAGCTCATGCATGACATGCAATCATGCATGACATGCATCCTGATAACACGTTACTGCTGCCAGTCCCCGTCTTACCTTGAACTGCACCAACAAAGCAAGCAATAGGACATCTCACACACATGGGACGACATTGCTGCTAACCTTGCTGCACGCATTCCCTTCCCATGGATAATTGACACATCAATACAGTAAATCGCAAAAGTTATTTTTGGATATCTAGGTCTGCATACTTAACTACACCATCAAGATAGTACGTTGATAGGTTAAAGGAAATGCCCGGTTCCATTCCTTTTTTCATTCCTCGCACCAATTGGATGTCATACGCCATGAATGCGATCTATATTATGGCTTACAACGGAAAATGTTGCGGATCACCGAGCAAAGCAACAAAAACTGCCGCAACTGTACATTAGTGCTTCTCAAAAATATTTCACCATCTTTTGTTGGGGGAATCAACGAATGTTTTAATATCAGTTACCAAAACCTTGCAGCAACAAGCTTAACCATTATGCTCATAGGACAACGGCGGAGAAAAAGCACCTCTTCCCAATTGCCTTAAATCCACATGAGGACCAACCAGTCCCCTCCTTGTAGGATTCCACCTTTCAACAAAAAGCATGACATAAGATTAGTTGGTTTGCCCATGCAGATCACTCAGCAAAGAAAAATAAAAGATAATGTCAAAATCACATGCCGTGTCTAAAATAGTTTGTCCATCTTTAAGCCCACCAACAACAAACAAGGTGTCACCAAGCACCGCAGCAGCACCATATCCTCTAACAACATTCATTGGTTCTTTAATCATCCAAGCACCAAGATGAGGATCAAAGGTTTCAACGCTGGAAACCATTTTGTCACCATCATACCCTCCAGTCGCATATCTGAACCAGAAATGAAATGTCTAATGAGCAAAGCTTCTTTGTTTACCAAGAATAAAAAGATCAAATAAACAACTGATACATGAATGAAAGCTTGGAAGAAAAAATCCAGCTCATACAGTATGGTAAATACTTACAGCTTGTCATTGAAGACTGACAATGAGTGAGAGCCCCTTCTCGTATTCATGCTTGGAAGCCTGGTCCATAAACCTTCCCGTGGATCGTATCTTTCAGCTGACCTGCACAAAAGAGAGAGCATCTTGGTGATCAATTGTTCTAAAAAGCAATCAAACTCGAACTCAAGAATATAGGTAGATTCATATGCAAACGCAGTAACGAGTCATCATAAAAATGGAAATATTGATGACATCGGAGAGCTGCAAGAATGCAAAGGATCACTAATACAGATTTGATGATTGAGTATACAAACATTGCATTCCAAAGACAAGTTCATCAACAGAAATACTCATGCTTAGGACATGTTTGGTAATGCTTCAAAAAAGTACTTTCATGACTTTCAAATCACAAAAAGTACTTTTCTCAAAAAAAAAAAAAGGGCGTTTGGTATCAAGTGCTCCTGTGAGGAGAAAAGTCAAAAAAGTGCTCTTAGCATAAGTTAAAAATCCTAGTTTCCACCTTCTCATCTCATAAAGCAGAAGGAACATCAAACACATCCTTAGTGCATTGAGGCAGGATACAGATTCAATGATTCAATCCCTTAGTTCAACCAATCTCCTCAAGTTTGCAAATTCATGAAAGGTTATGCAGATGCTCTGTGCCGTTATAGATGGGACCAGCAGATTGCACCAAGTCTTTCACAAGACAATGCTACAACTAGCATTACATGCCTAATTTTTTATCAAAGAAAAACCTGACATGCCTAATTTACCCAACAAGTTATTCATAGAATTTACATGTAAAGGCCATATCTTCTAAAATTTTAACCCATCCAAGCAAAGGGTGTGCTCTTAACCATCTTTTATCTCCCTCCTCTACCTATTTTTCTAATACTACATGTTTCTGACATGTCCTAAACCACTTAAAAATTTGGAATAAAGCAATGAGATTGGCAACTGATGGTTGAATACTAGGATATAGTGATACATTAAATAACATATCATGTATCGAATATCGACACTTGATGGATATGGCTAGGATCTGTGTTGAATGCCTATTCTAAGTATCATATGTTTTATCAAAAAACAAAGACTGGCAACTTCTCAAGTACCTCCATGGATGTTGACCTTTTATCAAAAAACAAAGACTGGCAACTTCTCAAGTACCTCCATGGATGTTGACCTTTTAATGATGGGCATCATGGATGGTTAATTTTAGATTGTATAACACAGATGTTATTGTACAGAGTATGAAGTGAGATCTATGAGGAATGGCAATGACCAAATGATGGAGTTTGAGTGCTGATGTCTAGAGCAAGGTTCGCCGTCTTGGTACCGGACCTGTACCGGTGCCGCACTAGTACAATATCAATATGGTACAGAATTTTTTTTGAGGTACGAGTGTCGGTATGCCATCCGTACTGGATTCCGGTACCAAACCGGTACAGTATGCCCTGTACTGCTTAGTTCGGATCAGTACGGCGTATCATGGTCTAGAGTATGGATTATATAATTATGACGAGCCATTATGCTTAACGCATGACTTTTACCTATGTGAAAGAAGTATATAATCATTTAGTCTCATGTCTTAGCTATACCATATCCTTCTTTTTTTCAAGACATCATATTGGCATATCTTTTTCATATTCATATTCACATCTCATATTCATGAATTCAAGTCCATGCTTGATAGAAAATGTAAAATATTGTTAATATATATAAGCTACATGTTGGGGTACGGTTGAGGCCAGCCTAGCTCAAACTAATCTCAAAATGCCAATTGACCAGATTTGTCCAACCCAAACAGGTTGCCGGTTAATTAGACCAACTCAAACCACCATCCAACTAAAGTGGATCAAAGGAGAGGTGGAGCAAATAGTGGATGACCGACTTTGGCAGGTTTGTAGGGTTGTAGGTTGCAGTGAGGTGACGAACAATGGTTGGCAAAATTTAGCACAGTGCTCAACAACAATGGAACACCACGATGGTCAAGGCCATGCTGACAATAACAGACAAGATGTTGAGAAAAGGATGGGTGAGAGGGGGTTCAACAATCATAATAAGATATTTAAGGCAACAAATAGGGTTGAAAACAAGCAAGATGCTCAAGGATATCTTCTGTTTAGCTCAAAATGACTGGCAATCAGCTCAACAAGTAAATGAGCCAAGCTAGATCTAGGCTTGGCTCGCTATAGCTATGCTCAATTAAGCTCAAAATACAAATAAATAAATGATTGGCATATATTTATATTTTAGTAATTATTTACAAATTAAGATATTTTATTTTTGAAAATAACATAATTTTACATAAAACAGAATATAGAAAGAGAACCATGGCAATTCTCTCAAGTTACATATATAAAAGCTGCAAGGGACTAAAGGCTCTCAACAGATCTCCTAATTGAGTTGTTCACTAGCATCTCAAGTTAGGCTCAAAATTAAAGAGCTGGCTTGATCTTGGCTCAATTACAATATGAGTCGAACCTGAATTAGACCTGGCTCAGTTAAGCTCATATCCTTTACACCCTAGCAATAGACAAAGTTTCCTACATTTCGTAGATCAAATCCATGCCCTAGCATGAACACTTCGAAAAACCATGTGCACAGTTGCGCAACACCATGTTCCAAAGAACTGCTCTTCCTATTTTACTTGAACTGATGAGGTGAGCCAATATTGGCACTTACATTTTCAGCAAGCACACTCTCCTTGATCCTAACTTCCTTTTTGTTTTTGAAGGGCATCCAAAAAAAAAAGATTATCAAATAAATTTTTAAAAAAAACAGCAAAAATTCTAACCTTCAACATGTCATTATTTGGGAGGATCATGACCATACATAAAGTCTCCTTGCTGAACATTCATGTGCATTCACACACACAAATGTACAAGTCTAGAGGCCAGAAAAGAACATAAACTTTATCCCAACTAGTTGGGTTCAAGAAATGCAAAAAAAATTAATTTTTATGAAGAATTGAAAGGTGGTTAGATATCTTACAGCAAGTATCCTCTTCCATCATATCCACCAACAGCATAAAGGACACCATCAAGTTCCGCTGCGGCAGGAGCAAACCGCTGAAAAAATAAATTCAACATACTAGTGAAATAAAAAACTTTGTTACATAAAGAATGATAGGACATAAATATAATAGTGAGTTGGTAGAAGAAAACACAGTAGAATGGCATTTAAAATTTTATGGTTCAATTCAACAATGGTGAAGCATATTGGGTCCTAATGCATGCCAAATTTGAGACTGGGTAGAACTCGGAAGGCTGGCCGGGGTTGTGTCCTTCCGAGCGAACGAGGTCGGCTCGGTGGTTCTTAAGATCAAATGTATATTTCATTCAAGCCTCTCTATGTTTGCATGTGAAAATTTTTGAACTAAACTATTTTTACATCTACAGGCCATTTCATCTTCACTTCTATGTGTTGGTATATTTTAATCACCTTGGGGCTGTTTGGATGCATGCATAGTTTGTCTGGAAGATTTCCCATATATAGCTACTGCTAAGAACAAGTCCAAAATGGTGCAACGGATGTTTCCTTCCTAATAGGGAAACTTAAGATCATGAAACCCAAGAAGAACTAGGGCACTGGAAACCTCCTTTCTAATGGAATCCACAATCCTATTGGGATTAAGCGCTTTGAGGAAGGCCAGACTACATTGTTGCCTCCTCAATTATTTTTCTCTCTAGCTGCTACCCCTTCCCTTTGGCCAAATGGAAAGCTTATCCTTAAATATCTTCCAAACAGGCCCTTAACTTGCAAATGTCAGATTCAGGGCTACAGTCTTTTCTGCCTCAAAATAAATATTTTTTAAAAAAAGTTTCTCATCTGTCTTTCGAAAACTTACGTCTTATCTAGCAGAAAAGAAAGGTGACATAATAAAAAAAAATGCATTTCACAGATAAAGAAACTAAAATATGAAGACGTGCTTGTCAAAGCATAAGAAAAAAGGCTAACAGATGTCATATTATTCAGGAGAATTCCAACAGATGACTAAAAAATTAGGTACCACAAGTGAAAATATTAACAATTAGGTCCCCTGTAAACATACACAAAAAAAAACCTAAGTAAAACCTAATAACTAATCAGAGCAGTTACAAATGAACACACCTTCTGAAGCATTGACTGGCTGCTGATCCACCTTCCAAGAACTGGATCAAACATCTCAACATCTGAGAAACATTCACATCCATCTCCTCCGCCAATAGCATATATCTTGTCATTCAAAGTAGCTCCAGCCAGACTTCCTTTTGCACGATTCAAGTGAGGACACATAGTCCACTCATCATTTCTTTGGTTGTAACACTCAACTTCATTGATGCATAACAACATTATGCCCTCATGAGATTTACTTCAACTAGCAGCATATTAAAGAGAAGTTGGTAAGGCACATCAAGTAATTAGTACCTGTGTGAAACCAAGAATTCCCATCTCCGCCACCAAAAACAAAAATATTATCATTTAATGCAGCTGCAGATGCATAGGAACGAGCACATCCCATTTGTTTAAGAGGTGTGAGTGTGTCCCTTGATGGCGAAAATGAGTCTAAGGATGATAACCAGGATATGCCGTTAAAACCACCTATAAGGTAAATAACTTTCTCCAAACTCAAATATTGCTTAACATAATTGCTAGATATGCCATCAACAAGATATTTAGAAGGATTTAGCTTTGATTCTAGCTCCTCAACTCGGTCCTTCAATTGTTGAATTTTTCTTCCGGAGTCTTCAATCACATTCCTCAAATGTTGTATTTCTTGATCTGATTCAGTCTGCAACATAACGTAATCAGAGCAGGGACAATCACAGAGTAGTATACAAACCAGCATTTAGTACATGCAATGCACACGAAAGTGAGTACGGATGGCTGTGATTCTCCATAAAACATTTTTTATTTTTATATTAATAAAGAGCAAAATGATGTTGAACGCCGCACAAAACCAGACTCAGGCATTCACTTTTCATTGTGTGGATGAAGTATGTTCAAACAAAAGCATATTTCCAAATTATTTTTTCCAGGTCTTATTCAAAAATTTTCAAAATTTTGTTGTTCCATTTTAGCTCATGGCAGTAACTGTTTCAATATAGCTTACTTTCATACCATTTTCACGATCACAGATTGATAGGCTAAAAGTACTAACATGACAAATGTTGTTGAGACAGACATAAATTAATTCATTTAGTGAGTTGGAATTTTAACATGGTTAATACCTGAAACAATCACCCATATTCGATGAAATGCAATTTCTTAATAGTCTCTACCAATAATATAGCTCTGAAACCTAATTGCAAGACAAAGGGTTCCATCTTGAGTTTTGCCTTATTGCAGCTATTTACAACAATGCCAAAGAGGAAATGGTACTTGCATAATTAAATCAAAAGGCAACACCTGCTTCTTCTCCAATGCTGCAGCTCTTTTTGTCAACTTATTGATGATCTGCACCAACTATAAAGAGAAAGGGTAAATTAGCTTCAGGTCAGAAGAAGAGTGAAGAACAGAAAAAGAAAAGAAAAGAAAATATAAATATAAATATAAAGAAGAAAAATAGGAGGGAATCTACTTTAAGGAGGGAAAAGTTGGTTAGACTACCTCAGCATTCCTCTGATATAGATCAGGTGTGGTTGTGATTTCCTCAATCTTAGCTGAAACAAAGTTATCCTCAGGAGGCCTACTTTCTTCCAGTAAATTTGTAGATGTGCACGGAGTTGAACCATCAATTACACACTCCTTGGATGATGCAGTTGATTGCTTATGCCCCGCAGCCAGCTCTTTTAGCTTATGCAACACGCCCTGCACTGCAGTCTCTGGTTCCTTGCCAAAATGCTGTTCTGAACAGCTCTGGCTCGGATCATCCAAACCAACACTAGCATCTGAATGAACACCCTGAACACTGTCATCCCAATCTTCCCAATCTGAAACTGGTTCCTTAGGTTCCCTCTCTTCAGGAGCACTAGTTGATGTTCTACTTGAGCTAGCATGTTCCCTATCCCCATCATCGCAGGTAAATGATGAAAACTTGTTCATATCTGACAAACCAGCAGGTGATGTAGAATCCTTCTTTAGTTCCCCAGCCCCATTGTTCGCATGCTCCATATTAGCAATTGCCTTCAATTTTGTAGACGGAAATGGTGTAAAAGGATTAGTCTTGCCTGACCCACCAGGAGCTAGCTTGACAGAAGGTACGAACAATGAAATTAAGCCTCTCGTTTGTGCATGATCCAGCTCAAACCAGAAGTGATTAACTTTATGATAATTATCCCCAATGACTTTCTTGTACTGGTTTTCCAAAAGAGGTTGGCATGGCATCTTGATGTAGATATGAACCTTGAACAAAGTAAGCAGCCAACGAATGAGAAGGAATGATAAATAAAAAAAAATCTTTTCTTGATCATGCCCAAACAGAAATATGAGCATTGCAATTGTACTTCCAAATGACAAATATTATGTGAAAAAACAAATAAAAAGAAAGCTATATACATCATCGATCATACCTGTGCAGGAAAAGGAGTTCTGTGTATGCCATTATCAGTCCACGCATATGGGTCAATGTTCATCTGGCCATGGCTTGCAGCCTCATATATGCCATACATCTTCCGATCAGAATAATTGAAAAGAAATAATGGCAGTCCATGGTCAATATTCTTCACATATGAGAAATGCGAGGAGGGTAAGCCTGTAAAACAAATCAGAACATGCATTGCTGAATCACTGACGATGTTTTTGATGATACGCATGTCCTGACAACCAATATAAACTAGGAAAATATTTGTATCCCAACACATTTATTACTCCACATAGATGGACTGACAATTATGATATAAATCTGTTGTTTGCTATTCAGATATTTGGAAAAGGAAAATAGAAAAAAGGAGAGATTTGCCTAGGAAAAACAAGACTTTGATTTTCTGGTTAAATAGTCTAGCCAAATTCGGAAAACCCATTCTCATACTACTTTAGCTTTCCCGCCATTCAAGCAGATGGAAATTTCAATTTTCAAAAAAAAAAAAAAAGTTTTTCTGTATCCTTTTCCAAGCAACCAAATGACATTAAGACCCTCTTTGGATGCCGGTTATCTGCTGATTAGGGGCAGTTTAACCAGCCAGGGTTGAATCTATCCACCCTCTGTTAGCTGTTCGGCATTGAGAAAAAGCAACCTAAGATGCTCAATAGACTTACTTAGTTGCACTGACAAGCAAAGAACCTTTCTAAGGAAATATCGAATTCATATGACCAAAAGCATACGCAAGTAACTGTTACATGCGCAAAAGAGAGAGAGACAATATGGAAACTAACAAAAATTTCCACATGAAAAAAAATTGAGCTCAAATAATTTTTTGTAACACAAAATCATGAAAGCAAAGGTCACTGCCAAACCAAATAATTGCTTTGAAAGACACTCCTTCATGGTGTTGTGCTTGCATCCAAAGATTACTCCTCCTAGATCGCTCTTGTGCAAGTTCCTTGCAGTTGCAGAGCAGTTCCCACCACTAGGAGACCGTGGTGGTCGCTCCGGCATTGTGATTGTCTGCGTTTTCTTTCCTCTCCCCATGCTTTTCTCAAAAAAAAAAAAAAAACAAAATAAATCAGCCTAAATTCATGCAAAGAAGAACTGATTCAAACAAATTATTCATAAATTAACATGCTGTAACATCAGCTTAAAAATTAGACGAGGAGAAGAGGTAGAGAAAGAAAATCCTATGTCTTGAGGATGGAAAAAAAACCCAAGAATTTACTAATTCGGTTACAAAATACTCAAATAAATATGGAGCAATCCCGCAGATTATCCTTATTTTAGCATTCACCATCATATTACTCAATGTAGGTCGCATTAATAGAAGAGCCACTAGTTAATCACTAGTGTCTTTAGATGCTAACTAAGAGACAACTAAATGTAGGCACATAACCCTTTGCACCGACTGACTCTAAAAACTTAAAAATTAGGCAGCTAATGCAGACAAGAGAAAATAATTAGATAAAATATAGCACCATCTTAATAATTGAAAGCATCGAGTGGAGGGAGAGAAATCAATCAAAAACAAAATTTTGTTGAATAGAATTTACCAAAGGAATAAAACAAATTGGTACGGGTTTTCATATAAAGATGGAGAAATTCAAAAACAGTATACTTTATTAACATTCAGCAATCATAAACCTCAACGGCAAGCTGCATGAATAAGGGATATACTGATTTATGACCAATGCCTTAAATGATAACTAATTAAAAATAGAAAATAAGCTTTATGAACACAAACCTTTCCTATAAACCCTAAACGCATAAAAATCTGCTTGCCTACATATCAGACGAAGAGCACATAGCCATACATACAATATCAAATTAATAAGCAAAAGCATAGAGAGAGAAAACTTAAAAAAATCTTGTGGCAAATAGAAACCCTAGAACATACCAAAAATAGAACAAATAGGCATTTGTTCATAAAGTAATCAAGTAATTCATGTTAATCGCTCTTTTACTAAATTCATCATTCAACAACTTCAATCCGAATCTGCATTAATAAGAAATTCACTATCAAAATACTAGAATCATTAGATGCTAACTTTTTTTTTTTTGAAAAAACGACAGAATTGATTATAGGCAGAGAAATCATTGCATCCATAAAACCTAAAAACTTAAAAATTCGTCAGTCAATGTACACAATATCGGACAAAGAATAAATAGCCATATACTTAAGATCGCTCACTATTTAAAACCCTAGGAAACAAAGATAAAAGATAATTTAAACAAAAAAAACATAGTTCTTGATGTTGAACAAAAACCCAAGAATTCGCCCAAGAATGCGGGAAAAGAATTTTTTTAAAGAAATTTTTCCTCGATTTTCCAACCCGCCCGCGACTTGAATACAAGCTAGAGGCCCGAAAGAATAACCACATCCATAAAAACCTAAAATATTACCTAAAACAAAGAGAGGGAGAGGATAGGGTCAATACCGGCGATGGCGATCGTCGAACAGAGAAGAAATCGGCCCTCGTTCTTCGCGTCGAAGAGAGAGCAGAGAGAGAGACCTCGATGAGAGGGAGGGAGAGAGGAGGAAAGGGTTTAGGGTTTAATGGGGGAGTAATCCGTTGGGATCGCAACGGAGGGACTTCACCCCAAGAGAAGGAGAGAACGAGGATGGAGGGAGAAAGCTTCGTTTTAAAATCGCTTCAAGAACCCTTTCCTCGTGCCCATTCCCGGACCAGCGAGCGAGCGAGCGCCGCTGCCTCTTAAACGGGGAGCGTTCGGGATCGGATCACCGCCCGGTTGGTTTAACGATGGCTTTTTTTGAAAAAAAAATGCCTGGTAGGCTGGTACTACCACCGGAGCATGGGGAGGAGAGGACGCTTCGTGAGTCGCGTAAGAGAGAAACGGAGGTTGCAATGGTACGATTACGGGGAGGTGAGAAGATGTGGTTATTAGTTGCCTGAATACACGTACTTGCTGCTGCGAAGTGACTGCCAGGTGCCGGCCGGCAATAAATATGGGCGGAGGCTTTGCCCATGCTTTGCCCATGCTTGCATTCTGGGGCTTGCCTGGCTTATCAGGGAGAAGGACAGCCAGCACCATTCGACTTGACCATAGTCTACAGGTCTGTAGCCCAACCTAAACGACGCAAGACTCGCTCACTACTGCCAACGTCAGTGATTGCGGGCACCGATACTCCTGAGCTCCGGGCTACCATGTCCTTCCCAATCACCATTGAAGTGTTGCAGACTTGCAGCTTCAGAAGAGCATGAAAATTGCATGCCAAACCTCAAAAAGCTGGTGTTTCATTAACCATTCATCGTTACAGAAGCAAAAGACAAGATGAATTCATAGCAACAACAGCAACAATAATAACAACATAGGCACGAAAATTACCAGCAATAAAACGAGCTAACTTCGATGCTGGAGACGTCTATGGGATGAGGCCAAAGCCTAGAAGGAGATGAGTTTGGATCGCATGCAAGGAGGACCAAGAACGTCAAGCCTTAAAACCGGCCTTGGTACAAAAGTGGGCTCGTCTTACTTTTACTACCAATCGATGAATGGGCCCGGCCTGATTGATATGGGTATAAGGATTCCTTTCCTACCACCATTCGCCTTTGTCCAGCCTAGTCAGACCAGCCCAGCCCATTGACACGAGAGCTTGCAAGCTAGTGAAGGGTCAACGAATCTAGATCACTTGGCTCATGTGAGTTGAGTTTTTTCTTTTTTGGTACATCATGGGAGTCGAGTTTGATCTCAAGCCAGCTGACTTCAACCATAGCAAGAACTGAAGCTACTGAAACTATTTTTATGTATCTAAATCAAAATTTAGATCTACCATGCATGCAAATCCATGAGGGAGATCCTGACAGCGATTGGTTTGGAGCACTCCCGTTTATCAAGATTTATAGAAACATGAGATTGTCTTAGCTTAAACCATTTCATATCTCGGCAGCCAAACTAGAGGTTGCGTCGCTCTCTTGATGTTCACCAGATCTTGTTGGTTTTGTCGGTAAATTAGGACGTAAGCATATCAGCTGTCAACCCAATTGTCAAGCTGCAATCCCAAGAATATGATGAAGAAATGACCGCTCTTTGATTTCATTATATGCTCCAAAATTCTAGGAGTTGAGGTCCTTTCTATCACAAATATTAACTAATTATTAAGTGTTGTAAGGATCGAATGAGCATATACACAAACTTGCTATTAGAGTTCTTCATGAGTGTCGTAAAGCTCCATAAAGCCTAGGATTGTTAAAATGCTAAGTTTACTTGTCCAAGGGGCCACTAAAACATGGAATTCAACGTTAAAGAAGGATATATAGTTTGGAGTCCCTTCATGTTAGCCAACCGTGATTAAATCCACAAGCTGCCTGTTGGACTTATATAAAAGAATGAAGAGGAAAAGTTCACTTCTTAGTCCTTCCTATCTTGTTGATTTGGAACAGTTAATACTCGAGTCAGGATCTGTGCTGCAATACTGCAAAATCCAAGATGTGCGGCTTATGCATCTCCTCGACATTTTTTTTTCTTCCAAATGTTCACTAGGATCACAGAAATGTCTTAAATGGATGGGCACTCTTCTCAAAAAAAAAGAAAAACACCCTTCCTTTTTCTTTTCAGAATTTGTACATATTGTGAGAGAAGGGGTAGGCAAGATTCGAAAACAAAAGAAAATTGCATTCTAAGGAAACTCGGGGTGGAGAAAGAACATGGTCTTTAACATACTCTTCGTCCTCATTCAATGCAGCAGTGGCTAACCTTGTCTGTCTTCCTTGGAGACACGCAAAGTTCTAAAGACTTGAAGCACTCTCTTTAGGTACAATGCATTGATGATAGTAGAAATTTGTTGGGGCCTTGAGGCTTTGGATGCAACCCGAAGTCCCGAACCCCCTGCGGAAAGGCCACCCTGCGCGAGCGTCGATCCGCTGTCTTGCATGAATAACCCAAGCAGGTAAAGTGGACGTGTATCCAACGCGTCCGACTACGTGGCTACTGGGTAAAGTTTAGCCCCATTTTGCTGTTTGACATCGTAGAGCCGATTCACTAGCTATCCCGAATTCCGAGAAGGAAGACCAGAGCCTCGCCCGGAAACCAAGGAAAGGCTGTTTTCGTGGTCATTTTTATTTCACGCACAGGTTGCTTTCACACCAACCAAGTTTCCACGACGTTTAAGGAGCACAGCTTCAAGGGACAAGCTCATCAGGACCGTCTGATCGATGGGACAAGAGCAGTTTCTATAACCTGCAAACACTTCCCTGCTGGGAAGCAGACGGAAGCGGACTTCAGTCCATCTTGTTCCATAAAAGCGAGGAGGGTGACGAAATCCAATTCACGTACAGTTAATTGGGTGGACCACCTGTCAAGGTTTGGCACATCCCAATTGCCCCCATCTAATCCGAATACACGGAATGTGGCTAAAATTCAAATTCGGAAAGTGGGCTCAAGCCATGTTTTTAAATGAGCTCGGATCTCCAAGAAGGCATTCACACGCGCTGCCCTAGTCTTGCCAACTCTGGACTCTGGACATGGCCATTCCACGATGGATTTGTACGCATATCGTAGAATATACTTTCGAGCACGGAAATAAAGTTATTCGGGCGGTAACAAAAGAGCTGTAAAAGTTTTAGGTTGGAGCTTAATGCTGAGTCTGATTGACGAGGCACCACAATTGTTTAATAGAGTGTTTTGAGTCTTTGGAATTACACCCAAGTAACCGTCAGAATTATTACCTCAATTTCAAACCAAAGCTGTCATGAAGCCATGACCATATGCGAGTTTTACTTCGTGGCGTCCCTCTTTTTTTAAATCACTTAGCAATCACCTGTTACTCTGAATAGAATCCAAAGTTCCAACCCAAAAAAAAAAAGAATCCAAAGCTAGATCTTATGATTCTTATCACGTGTCCTCTCCTTTCCGTCAAACAACTTTAAACTTATTCCACCAAAAAAACAAAAACAACTTTAAACTTCTTTTTGTCTGTTCGAATTTTAGCTTTAGACCTGCCTGAAAGACACGATCTCCGCGTGTTAACGCTGCTTGGCCGGCTACGCATCGCGCTCGTACAACCAAATGGTGTAAATCTCGGGACTTCGGTTACACAGCCCAGTTGGCACGAGTGAACTTTCTCGTTTTGAAAGAATTATTAGATAAATTGGACGGTCCTTGTAGGTAATCACAAGGTAATTTGTAGGAACGGTGGCTTGATCCAGATGTGGGCACCCAGAAAGAAGCCTCCAAATTTAAAAAGACTTTCTAACTAAGTGATTTCGAGTTCGAAATGCGCGGGCGTCGATTAAATTATGATCGGACACGAAATAAGCGGTGGGGCCCACCTCGGTACGCCTCCACCACGACGCGCTCCTTTGTACGGTTTCTCACCCAGGAACGTCGTATACACTGGAACAAGCCATCTCCCAGCGGTGCACCATGTACACGACATGCATCAAAATACGCGCCTCGAGATTACCCGTTCGATGTGCCTTGAAATCCTTCGGGACCGTCTGATGAGTTGTCGTTTTCGTACTGCTGGTCCACTGTGGAGGTGTGGCGGGGCCGTTTCGGTTGGCCGTCTCATCAGAGCAGACGCTTCTATTTACCGAGCCGGATTCCCAGATCAGAATCCAAAATGGGAACCGCGATCTGCATCGCCCCCTTCTTTGGTCGGTGGTCCCGCCCAAGTCCAGCGGCCGCACACGGAATGCCAGATCGCCAGTCCGTCCCCACCGGGCCAGCCATGCTCCCAGCCGCTCCAAAATAAATATTCCACCCCGAAGCCTCATCCATCATCATAATTGTTACCCCTCCCGACTGCAATAATTTTAATTTTTTTTTCTTGTTGGACCCTGGCTGCAAGAATTCATACCTCTACCTCTCCTCTTCAACTCAAGCCTGTCCCCTCCTGCTTCTGTCCCTGGAAACCAGTGTTTCACGGGGGTATAAACCACCGAATCCCCAAAAGAACTCCAGCCTTCTCTTCCTCGCCTTCGCCTTGTATCTCTCTCTCTCTCTCTCTCTCTCTCTCTCTCTCTCTAATTCAAATGTCAATGGAGCAATCGCCGACCTTTCGGCCCGAGCCGTCTCCCAAGCCGACCAAGAGGTCCCTGATGAGCTCTCTAATGGAGGCCGGCGCCACCACTCTGCAGCGCCCCTCTTCCTTCAAAGAGGACTCCTATTTGGCTTCCAATCTCAAGCCCGGAGAGCAAAGAGCCCTCCAAGAGCTCAAGAATCTCCTCTCTTCGTCTTCCTCGTCGAAACCTCTCACAATGTGGGGGGTTCCGCTTCTCGGGCCGGCTGCAGACGAGAGGGCCGACGTGGTTCTGCTGAAATTTCTCCGGGCGAGGGATTTCAACGTGGCCCAGGCGCACGCGATGCTGGTCCGGTGCGTGGAGTGGAGGGAGGAGTTCGGGGCGGACGGCGTCGTCGACGAGGAGCTGGGATTCAAGGAGCTGGAAGGGGTGGTGGCCTACCTGCACGGCCGGGACCGGGCCGGCCACCCGGTCTGCTACAACGCCTACGGCGTCTTCAAAGACCGCGAGATGTACGACCGGGTGTTCGGCGACGGGGAGAAGCTGAAAAGATTCCTCCGCTGGAGAGTCCAGGTGATGGAGCGCGGAGTCCGGCTGCTCCAGCTCCGGCCGGGCGGGATCAACTCCATCATCCAGGTTACGGATCTTAAAGACATGCCCAAGAGGGAGCTCCGGGTGGCCTCCAACCAGATCCTCTCCTTGTTCCAGGATAACTACCCCGAGATGGTCGCCAGAAAGGTAGATCTTTGTTGGATTCTCGGAGGATTTAATTTTTCTTCTTTTTTTTTTTTTTTTACTTCGTCTAGGTTTGATTAATTCTCATATGTGCAGGTGTTTATAAATGTGCCGTGGTATTTTACTATGCTGTATGCGATGGTCAGTCCCTTTCTGACGGAGAGGACCAAGAGCAAGTTCGTCATCGCCAAAGAAGGGAATGTGGCCGAGACCCTTTACAAGTAATTTATTAACCAACCCCTCCTGTATGCGACTCTTTGGCGTCCTTGGATGGGTTCTATACTTTGCAACCGATCCATTCTTAAATGCTGTTCTGATTCCTTAAACTAGGTTTATAAGGCCGGAGTTCGTGCCGGTCCGGTATGGAGGGCTGAGCCGGCCCGGGGATCTGCAGGACGGTCCCCCCAAACCGGCATCCGAGTTCACCATCAAGGGTGGAGAGAAAGTAAACCTCGAAATCGATGGCATTGAGGTATTTTTCTATCTCTTTACCCGAAAACTTTCCTCAAAATTTTTGAATCCTTCGACTCTTATAGTCTCATTTGAATGCCATGCCAAGAGCGAGATCATGTGCCCTGTTCACATGGTAGGGCTGTTGTGTTTTGTGACTCTGTCACGGGACACCTATATTTCCTTAACTACTTGCATGTAGGGTTAATGTGAGATCGTAATTTGGTTTAAGGCTGGAGCCACCATAACTTGGGACATAGCGGTGGGGGGATGGGACTTGGACTACGGCGCCGAGTACGTGCCGAGAGAGGAGGGGAGCTACACGATTCAAGTGGAGAAGACGACGAGGATTCCGGCGAGTGCTGAGGAGCCGATCCACAACGTCTTCACGTCGAAGGAGGCCGGGAAGTTGGTGCTGTCCGTAGACAATACCAGCTCCCGGAGAAGGAAGGTGGCGGCCTACCGATACTTCGTCCGCAAACACGCTGTTTAGTTACAGAGTTGGGAACTTGGGACTGATTTAGCTTCTTGTTTTACTTGATAACTAGGATAGCTGTTTTCATCTTTTGATGTTGATATATGGAGATGCACCTTTTTTTCCCCCTCTGTTAAACATAGCGAATAAGTTGAATATTTTATGTATTACCCAGAAAAAATGGTACTTTGTTGTGAAGTCCTCCTGTGTTTGTGCTTCCGAGTCCTCATTGCTGAGGCCAAGGCAAAGCCGGATGTGCGCCTAATCATAACTTGTGGGTTTTAATGCGTGGAAAGGGTACTTGACAACAAAAATAGATCTGCCTTCTGAAAAAAAAAAAGACAACAAAAAGAGGGCTTGGGGCATGTGTTGGTGTGCTTTTTGCTAGCATAAGCAAGTTAGGGCCCAAATGTGGAGACGTAGAGTCATCATTTCTATCACAGTTCATGGTCTCATCCAAACAAAAATTAGTTGAAAAATATTATTAATTTTTTAAAATTTTATATAAATATTCAAAAAAATTTCGCTACATAGCAAATATAAAATTAAAAATACATCCACATAGATTTCTATATTTTTTTTGTTTAAACTTGCCTCGCTAAAAATTCAAATTTAATCATAAGTACCACAATCATTCTATGATATTATTTAGTATTTCTTAATCCATATAATTTATGGGCTGAATTTCAGAATCTCATCTAAAAAAATAGGTATAAGATATTATTTGGATTTTTTAGTCTCATATAAATATTCAAAATTTACTTAGTGCATAACTGATATAGGGCTAAATATACGTCCACGCATATCCTTACAATTTCAATTATATTTAAAATGTAAATAAGATAAAATATTTATAATATGAATCTACTCGCCCTAAGGATCTCAAGGCACCTAATTATCCTACTTTAACCTGTTCTCGATTTAAGTATAAGATTAATGCACCAGATAAATATTTAGAATTACAGTTTCAAAAAGGGTCGCACTAGGTTTTCAGATGAAGGTTGGCTATGTAGGTAGGGAGAGATTGTTTTCATATTTTGACACTTAGATTATAATAGAGCGATGTCGTTGCACCAACCCTTACCTTCTTAGTTACAGTTCAACAAATATCAGCATGCACATTTATTATGTTATGGTTGAAGCATGAAAAGCACAATTTTACCTACATGTCAGCTTCTTATTTGGTTAGGCTGTCTCAATATTAAACCAAATTCTTCATTTGTTGCTACAGCTTAAAGTAACAAATAGAATTTATCCATTGGTCTAACCATATATGTTTCTCGGAGAGTTGGCACGCCATGATTTTTATTAATACCCTGTTTGGATGTCGGATTAAGATGCCCCGAGAAAAGATGTTTGCTCCTGAGGAAATCTTAAGAGCCGAAAGAAAGCGGGTGAAGAAATTTGAGAAAGTTGAGATTGGAGACCATTATCATTCTTTTTTTTTTTTTTGAGGCAAGTCATTTCCAATTGAATATTTTACCCAAAATCTTCAGGATTATTGATTCCTCGTGTGCTCCTCAACTGCCAAGCAGAGTGGGGGAGTTATGTCTTTATATTTAGAAACAATGTGCTGATATAAAGGAGTAATAAAGATATTGGATTTGGGATATAGTTACTGTAGTCTTAATCCTGGATAGTCTTAAATAATTAATTTATAGTTAATAATTCTAATGCAATATGTCTTATATTTTTTCCTTGGTTTAGAAGCATCTCTTCCGTTTTAGATTTTCTTAGTTTATGTATACTAATATTTGTTTTCAAAGTTTTTGAGTTCTCTCTCTTTTGCTAAAATCTGGTGATCCCTCAGAGTGCATTAGAGGAATTAGAGTGTCGAGCACCATGCATAGCAAAATCTATAGTATAAGCAGACGCGGACTGCGATACTTTTCGGATTATGTTAATGATCCTATCACTTAAGCTTTTTTTACTTGGATTAAAAAAATAATTATTGGCTAACAAAAGTGACAAAAAGAGAGGAAAATATATATTTGAAGATCTCAAATATATATTTCGAAATAAAAAGGAAAAGCTTTGAGACGAAAAAGGAAAGGACGGTTGGTCACGGTGCTCGGCGGGCAGGTCACGGGTGATATAAGGACAGCGTGCCGTCGATTGGCGGTGTCCGCTTTTGCTCCTCACAAGTCGCCGAAGGCGGTGACAACAGCGGAATTGAATGTGCCTCCTGCACCCTTGCTCGACCCGGCAAGGAAAAGGTTCGATCAAAGGACAGGAAGTGGGTTCTGTTTGCTTGAAAAGGACTCACTGATTGGACCCATCGTGGCCGCTTCTTCATATGAAACTGGTCCTTCCATTGAAGGTACTGGGCATCGAAACGCCTGTTGAAAGGCTTGATGTAGTGCATGAATGTTTAAAATCAAATGCAACCATCCTAAAGAACGTTATCGTACTTACAAGTTTGTAACCTTTGATGTGTTTGAGGCTTGGGTCAGATCTGTCAAGGGCCCGGTTGGTCTAGGCAGGGAATAAACTTTAAAAATTGCCATAGTTTCGGCTTGTAGATCCGTATCTATTGTATGGGCTCTTTGCAGATGGTTTGGGCCGTGTTGGGTTGGCTTGTGGGCAGCAACTATCTGATTGCAAATTGACAAGAAAAAGGGCATGGCAAAAGACCCATAAGTTTGGTGGAGCACACCAAACTTAAAGATTACCGAACTGCATGGTGCACCTAGGATTTAGCCGTCTATCTATGGATATAGGTCCGACAATTCTCTTGGGGGAAAAAAAAATGAAGTTCAGGTAACATTAGTAACTTTTGGTACAAAATTCATGAGATTTTTTTTTTTTTTACAACAACATTCATGAGGACTTTGATATGGCACCATATATATTAAGGGTGTTTGGTACGGAGTGATTATTTCAAGATCAAGCATAATGTGAGTGGAGATGATGAGATTACCGCGTTTGGTTGCACCATGATGATCCCATGCGGCAGTTATTTCCGTCCTTGAGGTCGAGAATCTATGATCACCCCAAGATAGTGAACTTGGGCTGAAATTTAAGAATAAAAATATCTCATGGTCCAATAAAAAAATAGTATATTAATATACCATTAATATATTATATCAATATTATATATGTAATATAATATTATACTAATATTATATATATTGTATTTATGATATATTATATCATAATATATTATTAATCATATTATTATGCAAGGATAATATTAAATTATAGTAAAAATATATCGTTATACTTTGTATTTACATAATAATAATATTTAGTATATTGCTTCTATTTGCCTCATTTTTCTAATCAAAATAAATATTAGTACTAAAAATAATATATCATAAATATAAATAAATTATTAATTCTATAATAACAATTAATATATGTTTATAGGACTAACAAATATATTAATATTTTAATTATAATATATTTTATATGATTTTTATAAATATATTTTTATGGAATATATTAGAGATAGTTTTAGTATTATGTGGTTAGTGATCTTGGATTCTTATGCAATACCAAACAAGTTGCTTATATATATGTGGGAATCTTTAATCATTGGAACATAACATAACAAATACGATGATCTTAGATTATTAGGGATTAGAATACTCCAAAATAAAGACCATTGGCGATCTCATTTGGGTCATCAAATGCCACCACTCTATGTAAAAATGCAGCATTCGCCAGAAATTGCTTTTCGGCCAAAGGCTACAGCATCCCAAAAAACCCCTTTGAATCAAATCAGTATTGAGATCCATATGCATCCAATAAAGGTCAAACAGCAAGGATAGAAATAAGCTTTTAACTCAAAAAGATTTTGTTAGATAATCATTGAATACTGTATACATCTTAACGTTTAAATGTGGAGGCGTATAAGCACAAGGGATGAATTTTGCATGAACGAAAGATTTGATAGTGCATTCTGTTTTACAGGATTACTTTCGCTAGAAGACAGTAGCAATGCATGACCCCGAGCAGGTTACGACTACTGAATGAAAGTGATTAGGCTGGAGTGATGTAGAAGAAGAAAGGAAAACGAAGTCAGGTTAGTACTATTTGCATATCTGAATACCAGGTGTGTTTTGTAATAGAAAATTTCTTGTAATCTGGAAATGTATATGCTCACAAAGTCTTTGCCACTGCTAATTTGATCATTGTCCTTCAAATACTGAAACAAATTTATGCAATATGCAACTTTCTTCTATTCCTGTAACCTTTTCCTTCATGTCCTAATCTGTATTTTTTCATACTCCTAATGAAAGATGGGGAAGTTCATCTTCCTCCATTGCCCATCAAAATAAGAAGACCCTTATTATTCAAGGCTGAGACAAAATTCAAGCAAATTGAAGAAGACAGGCTCCCAGAATCAGCTTTCCAAATTCTCAGAAAGCGGAGCGAAACGAAGTTTTCCAGTAATTCTTGCAAAACCTAGCAGCTCGTGATCATTGTATAAAATGGACCAGTCCGCAAAAAGATGTTTTGTTTATGAATATTCTTGAGTTTCTTTTTCTTTTTTTTTTTTCAGTCCAGCAACTCCAACATATAGCAGCAACTAGCATTAGCAAAGCAGGTCTCATGAATTTTTCAATGCTCTATTTTCACCAGGTGGAACACAGTTCAATCAGATTATGTGGCATGAGAGGGGCATCCATGGCGTCACAAAAGAAGCACCAATCTGCAAGACAAGAGGACATGATGTAAAGATTTGGTTTGTAATCAACAAAAATTTCACTCACACTTTTACTGATGTCATACCACATGATTCATGTACTAATTTCCATCAACACTTAAGGAAGATCTAAACCTGAATACCTAACAAAAGTTTTGGCAAAAGTCTATATAATAAGGTCTCGAGTTCGATGATCGGAAGTAATACCAATTAAGTGAATATATAGAATGGCCACATGATAAATTAAAAGATTCACATCACCTTACTGGATTGGTGGTGCGGATGGTTGTTAAAAACGAAGCATCAGTCATGTTCTAGTTCTAAGTTGCCTTCAGTCCACAAAATAAGCTATATAAAAGGTACCACTAGAATTCCATCTAGGTTATCCTTCTTTTTTTTTTTTTGGACCTAAGTTGGTCTTTTCCTGAGAATGTCTTGAAATTAAGAATAATAGGTACCTCTTCTCAATTTTCGAAATGACTAAGTTAGATGGTCTTTTTTTTCCCCTAGTTATTTGCTTAAAGGTAACACAGCAGATTTAAATACAAATGGAATTAGAATACAGCATTAAGATAACCAATCACTCAGATCTTTTTGAGAGAAAAGGAGAGAGACATCATCTACACTATAATTATCTAGGTCTAGATTTCTGATCTAAGAAACAATCCCAAAATTTTTGGTTGCTAACTGGAGAGATGTTGCATTTGAGGCAATCCCGAGTTCAAGTCAAACTGCTCATGTCTTTTGAATCATAAGTGCATTTTTTCCCTTAAAATGTGTAATCCTCCTCATCTCTAGCATGCAAGTTGAGAAAAGAAATGACAGAAGGATATGGTAATGAAGATAACAACATCTTGATATTGATGCATATTGCCAGCCACTTATGAAGCACAGAGTTCCTAGCACTCTGTTCTCTTCAGCAGCTTCTCTTCTACAGCTTTGAAGGCCAGCTCCAGCTTCTCCAGCTGCTACATAATAAAACAGAGGCTTAAATGGGCTACCTTAATTGAGTGGCCTTAGGACAGTTCTTATGTCAGAAATCATACTTCCTCATTGCAAACTTATTTCGTGCAAACAGACCAAAGTACAGATCAAAACCATCCTTCATGGTGCTGTCTCCCTGCATGATCTCAGTCAGCCAAGCTGTGATTTGCCTACTTTTACCTCTCAATTAAGAAGTGCAATCCATTGCAACATAGAGACGCTGTTCTACGTTGCATGACACCGTATTGCAATGGATTCCACTTCTTGTAAAAAGACAAGAGTCTCACATAGGCATCAAAAAGAGGAGCCAGTTGAAGAAGTGTTTGGAAACCTCCTGTGTCCGTCCTTCGGTGTGGACTCAGACTCCCCTTTCTGCCAAAATTCTGGGAAGGAACAGAAGTGACAATAGAAGACATGTTTGCATGATTAAAAGGGAAAAGTGGGAGGGAAACAAAAGTACCTGCCCGAGGTGTGACATTTCACCATTCTGCAGCCCTATGAACAAACTAGTAATTAAATCACTCATACTTAGAGGAATAGAGTTTAACACTTGAATGGAATACCAAATTATGTGCCATGGCTGCTCTTACCTCAGCTTGGAATATGCCCAAATAGTTGTTACAAGCAGTATGCTCCCTTGTACGGACTTTAGAGGTAGCCCATTCCACTCTCTGGCCCAAACAGGGGGTGGGTGCAGAGCACATCAGGTAATAACTTAGGATTAACATGACACATGAGCCTTTCGCATGCCGACAAACAAGAAAAGAAAAAAAAAAAAAAGATTCGAATACCCTCCTAAGTCCTAAATATCGAATTTTGAATGAATACCCTTTCAAAATTAATATTTACATATATACCCTCATAAAACACTTATTTTGCTATTCTACTTTTTTTTATTCTTATTTTTGCATATGTACCCACGCTATCAATACCGTTAAAAAATTAACGGTTTCAAATTAAAATGACTAAGTAGATGTGTAAAAAGAAACATTTATAAGGCGATCGTGATGGAGGACAAAAAAGTAATTTCTAAAATTCTATTTTATTTTTAATTAAAATAAATATATTTTTTTAACGGTACTAGAAGAACCGTTATATTAGGAGTATTTGTGCAAAAACAGTGTTTTATGAGGATACAAAAATAAATATAAATTTGAAGAAGGTATTCATGTAAATTTAAATTTTTAGAAGAATATTTATAGAAACCTAAAAAAAAATAATGAAGTACACACGGTATCCCATTAATTTAATACCTTAGGGTTTTCTATAGCCACTGCTCAAAGAAGCGAAGAACAGGACACGCCAACATACTTCTAGGAGGAGATCACTCGGTATTCCTCCATGGGCATTCTGTGAGAGGATCAATGGGGATCGAATGAATGGCATCACCCAAGGACAAGATGGATGTGCACAACAGGATAACTCCGCTACCTACCTCAATCTACTCATCCACATCTCTGCATAACATAATTATTTTATCGAACATAACAAGCTCGACCATTTAATCAAAATATCGTTAAAATTATTTTATCAAATAATATAAACTATAATTTTCTTTTTTTTTTAGAAAATGCACTGAGGAGTATTTTCTAAAATTATAGATAAATCTAATCACTTTGCTGGAATCCTTCGAGATCTAATATTTAAAAAAATTTAATTTTTAAACTAACTATTGTCTTAACAAGGAAAAAGAGCAAGTTGGTTCTGTTTTGGTCTGCAGACTTGACTGAAGCCGCTTGTCGTAATATTTTTTGGCTTGCGCCCGTGAGAGGGCTATTCTGGGTCATTGATAGACCCTACCTCTCGTTCTGTTTGTCGGCTGCTCGGAATTATCTTAGATTTTGGAGAAACTGATCGACTTTTTGAAGCTTGCAATTTGATGATGGATCTTGTTGAGACATCACATTAGGCTTTTTTATATTTTTAATAATTTTTCTTTTGTTTGTGGTTGCTCTTTCATACTTGACATTTGTCAACCTTTTTCTAAAAAATAAAGTATGATGGGCAATCGTTTCTAGCGCATGCACAAAGGAGAGGTTACCAATTGTCGGACACAAGGCTAATTGGCCCTTCCTATGGGTAGATTAAGATCCTGCCCCTTATATCTCTTAGTTCCGAGGACACAAGAAGGATAGCTTGAGCTTGAACGCAATGAAACTTAGCATGGCTTGGGTTGGGTGGTTGGACACATGGATTAAGCAACTTTCTTCTCTTTCATGATGTGGAATGTAGCTCACCAGCTGACCTATCTCCATGCTGACAATTTCAGGTCTGTTCTCTAATCAGGCTGAAGAGCACCAGATTTCTTGCAGTGGAGCCGTGCCCTTTTTCAGGAGGCCATAACTTGTTAGCATAGATCTTGACGATTATGCTTGGTTGGAAGTATTGAATAAGAGTGATGAAAAGTAGCATTTTTTATAGGAATAAGCTTTCCACCATCTATGGGAAATAGCAACCCACGGTATAAGAAACCTAATTTTTGATGCCCGGAAACCAGGATATTTTTTTTTTTCAGAAATACTCTAAACCCTAGGAGATTTTTTTTTTTAATCCTTAAAAGCAGTTTGTTAAGAACACAAAGATATTTTATATAACTTTCTTTTAAAGTAGATGCCTAGCCAAATATAAATCACTTCAAAAGATGTCCTTTCTATGTCACTTTTGTATTGCGAACCAAACATACCAAAAGTACTTTTTCAAATATAATAAATTTGGCATCGACTTTCCAAAAAATACATTCTAGTAAAATGAAGTTATTCCCATGGTCCAAATGAGTCTACTCTGTTTATATGCCTCATATTGTACTTATTTTAAAATTTTCATCTACGACATTTCACTGCCCGTCATTTTGTCTGTTGTTAGAGCAGGGTTTTTAGGCGACTGAGACGGTTGCCTAAGGCCCCGGCCTAAAGAAGGCCCACCGCATGAAAGGTCTTAAAGACAAAACAGAAATAAAAAAGGCCCACTGCAGGAAAGGCCTCAAAAATAAAGTAAAAAAAAAAAGAATTCTTTTAGTGAGTTCACTTTAGGCCTCCAAATGCATTGGACTGCTCTTACGTTAGAGCATGATTTGGTTTATCTATTATTAGTCTTTATGCGCATATGCTCAATATACACCATACAGACTCCCATGAGATCTACCATATTTTATGCATCCAAAAGCTATTAAGACCCAACTCTGGAGACCTTACATTAAAATATTTTCACCAATCCGTGTACTTGTATAAAAAATATTTCAGCCATATGGGCCCTTACCGATGGATAAAGACAAAACCACCATAGCCTCTCCATATTTAGGCTCACACGGGTACCCTTGTTTCTCTCCCATACTGCTGCTCTTCTAAGTTAAACCTAGATTTCCCTAGTGGAATTCATTCCTAAACCCAACTCAATCATATCAACATCTGGCCCACCAAAATGCCAGGTGCACTGCAAGGGCCTGACACTACCTAATACATTACCTTTATACAGCTAGATTTGATTCCACTCCACATATTTACTCTCACAAAAATCCTCCCTTACCTCCACCCTCCATATCCACTCAAATCCCACACGCCACGAGGCCAACCAAAACCTTGCCTTCTTCCACAAAAGAATGGCCGTAAGATCCAAACTCAGATAGAAGAAACCAAAAGATACAGTAAATAGAGAAAGCCGACCGCCGAATTACGCTCAACCACTAGCCACCAGCTCCTGGCCCTTCGAATACTGTTGCCATAATTTATTGCACCCATTCTTTGTCTTCTTGTGGCCTGGCAGCCCCGTACCCAAGAATCTAACGTTCTTAAGCGCGTCGGGCGGGGGCACGGATAGAATGGAGACGTGAGAACAAGACGACCTGCATGCCAGCGCGATTGGCCGGCCAGAAGCGGCTCAATGTATCTGAAGAACTAAGATGGACTTATTGTGAGACTTTTTTTTTTTTTCATTTTATCTTTAAAGCTATTCCTGCAGTGAGCCAGTCTAAGATGAACTCACTAAGAAAAGTTTTTTTCTTTTTTGTTTTGTTTTTGAAGTCTTTTCCGTATTGGACTTTCTTTAGGCCGGAATCTTAAGCGACCGTCTCAGTTGTCTAAGAATGGAGCCGGCCCTGGCCGGTACCCGTAAATACCTATGTAGCGTGAAGTTTCCATCCCCACTCCCTCCTCCTTACGGTTGTCTGCACGTGCGCGGATGGCCGTATAAAACCCACCGTCCGTCCGACCTTTAAAATTACCGCTCCTTGTCTTTATTATTTCTAGATTGTTGTCCAAACCAGGGGGAAGATTCTTTAGGAGAAAATTTTATCGGAGAATGGGATGGATGGAAACAAATGCTTTCAGATCTTACCGGCCAGAATTTGTGTGGATGCGTCAGGCAAACAAAACAAAAGAGTTTATTAAATAAGAAGAGTGAATTCCGGGCACGAGCAACACATCGCACGTATATAGGAATCGACCATCGATTTAGGCGTCACTGGTTTCTATGTTTAAGTAGAGTTTCGAATTTGGACTGTTTGTTTGCATGCAAGCATGTAATTTATTTGAAGGGTATATTCGTGTATATATATCAACAATGTTGAGAAGATCGACCAAAACAATGAAAGTTGAATCACGGTCAAAGTGAGAAATTGTAGACCACCAAGCTGCCACAACTGTGTGCAGTCGCAATTGAGTGCAAATGGTGGCATCTGCACTTATCTAACAAGAATTGTCGTATTTTAAGTTTCCTGTATCCCTAACATATTGAGATCTTAAATTAGTGGGGGATTACTTCTTATTTCTTTTGATACAGCTTCTGCATTAGATGATATGCAAGTTTGTAAAAAAGTTTCCATTTTTCTTTTTTCTTAGCATGAACAATATTTTGCTTTTTAAGATTTTTTCTCAAAAAAATAATAATAATAAAGGAGGTATCATATATCATTCATTTACGTAATATATTTGAATGATACAGAGCTGAATCTAGAACGAAGACAAACAATCCAAGGGGAGTCAATATGATCTCCTGCTCAAGCAATCCTGACTCTTTTATATCGTCCAATCTCTTCTCCTTCCTCGGGTGCGCAGCTAAAGAGCTCTTGAGCTGCACAAGCTTTGTACAGGACGACATTTCTTACGGTGCATGCATGAAGGCACTTCTCACCTCCACAACAGTACTGACTGTAGATCTATTTTTATAATAATTATTTGACTGCAATGGGAAAAGAAGACTGTTTCCAGGCTGCTGCATGCACCAACTACTCAGCCCCTTAGGTTGCTTTTGGGTTCGTCGTAGAACCAGGCTTTTTAGGTTTCGTAGGAGCCCACCTTTCCCGAGTGTCAATAAGATTCGAGCTCTGTTTCCATGAAACCTTGGTTTGCACAATGTTACAATCATCTGTTCTTATAAAAATGGATATATCATGCATTGAAATCAAGCTCGATCGCAGCTTCCCCCTAAAGCTATATATAACACTGGCCTAGGCACAATAATTTCAGAACTAGAGGGTTGAGGCTGTATGATTAAAAGCTATACATTAGCAAATAATTAGTGGACCACACCTAGTATGACACGGCTGGCTCAATATTCTGTAGCCTTGCAGCTGTTAAAATAAAACAGTTATTTACGTAGGCCGCAAAGTGCAGCAGTCCATGATCTCTGGAATTTTTTGTGCACTACCATTAATTCAGCTCCTTCCCATAGCCAATGTTACTGAAGTGGCTCTTGGTGATTACGGAGGGCGGTCTCAAACCCGCCCGGAACCAGGGAGGGGTTGCAGGATGAGATGTCTCCTATTTGTATTTATCCGACGGCAATGGAGGACTGTCAACGACTCTCCCATGTCTGAATGCAACCCACTAGCATGGAAGGATCCCTGAAATCGGTCAGGGGTGTTGGAAAAGAAACAGTTCATGCATGGCAGGATTCACTGCTCTCATAAAAGAAACAAATAACAAACAGTTTTCTATGTCAAATTAAAATTTCTGTCCCGATATTTCGATAATGAAATGTAGAAATCATTGCCTTTATTTGGGCAATTAAATCTTGTATAACAAATTCCATTTTAGCATGATGCATCTCATCTCATCTTAGATCCTTTACTAGTTTTCTGATCTGTAAATTAGCTGAAACGTATATGATAAAATTGGCATTTTCTTTTTTTGCTCCTTATAATAACCTGTTGACATGCACAAAACTAAAGGAGTTAGGTCACATTCAACTATAATTCAATAGAGCCAAGAAAGAAGTTTCTTTTTTTGATATTAATGGAGGCAAAAGCCACCCAATTAAGACTTTATTAAAAGAATTGATGATTACAGAGAGGATAAGCTACAAGAAGTAAAGAGCAGATCAGAACTGCAAAAAAAAAAAAAAAAAATGAACAATTGGCTTCTTGAATTCTAGGTGGCAACCGTGGGATTAATCTATGATGCTACAACTGCTGCCCCAGTTGAACATTGCACAGAACATGTACGCCTACTTAAAACTTAAAATTAATCAGTAGGCACATTTATATTCTTTTCTGCCAAGAACAAACATATTTTGGGTTCCTTCAGTCAACCTGATGGTAATTAAAAAAATAAAACTAGGGAAACGCAATCATATTGGGATATATTATCTGGGCGGGGCTTTGCTCCGCTGGTCTCTCTACTGAGGGTTGGTTGTGCTGCTTGAGCCATACTTGCAACCACGGTTAAAGTTAATTCTAGACCGCCAATAATTACTCGAGATTACCTCGAGAAGAAAGAGATCAGGTCAAGGTATAGAATCGCCAAAAACCTCTTTAAACTCTAGCGAACGTGGGGAGGTGCCTGTGTCCTTTAATTAGTACTTAGATAAGCTTGGGAAACACATGAGCCCGCCTTTTAATACGGATTAAAATAAAGTGCATGGAACTCCACCTAATCGAAGCAAGGGCTCGTTTGTCCTTTTGGAAGCATGGCTTTCATGCTAAGGTTAATCGGCAATTTGAGCTCTTGTTCCTATATAAACCATGGCCATCCCACATCTGGAAGAGAGAGGAACAGGAAGAGAAGAAACGAAGGAGAAGAAGGAAGGAAGGTGACTATGGGCAACAGCCTGAGGTGTTGCTTGGCCTGCGTCCTTCCCTGCGGTGCACTTGACGTCGTCCGAGTTGTCCACCTAAATGGCCAGGTCGAAGAGTACAGCCGCCAAGTCTTTGCAGGCGAGATCTTGGCGGCGAATCCTAATCATGTCTTGAGCAAGCCATGCTCTCAAGGTGTTGCTCGCCGGATTCTGATACTCTCCCCGGATTCGGAACTCAAACGAGGTGATATTTACTTCCTGATCCCAGCATCATCGGTTCCAGAAAAGAGAAAGAAGCTTCAGAAGAAGAAGAAGCAAACTGAGACTGCAGCAATTGTTAAGCCACCGGATCAGAAGAACTATTTAGCCGAGATCCTCTCGGAGACGAAGTCCGGCCACCGTCGGCATAGGAGCGGTCGAGTCGGGGTGTGGCGGCCTCATCTCGAGAGCATACATGAGGATCCATGAGGCAATCGAGCACGGCAATTGATGACAATTCCGGGCCGGAGTGTGGCCGGCGGTGAGGCCTAAGAGTGGTTCGATTGCACGAGGGGTAACGTTTTCTCTATGGTTGGTCTTCTGTGCATACTCGTGTAACATTTTTTTCCCCCCTGCCGCTTTATGGAAATGAGTGGAAGTTGTGGAATTTTTGTATTTTATGACGATCTTTCCTTTGGAAAGAGAGATGGATCTGCTCGAGGGGCAAGAAAAAGAGAGAGAGAGAAGATTTAAAAAGGTGAAAACCGTTTGTAATCATATGGCGATGTACTTTAAACAATGCTAAACTGCACAAAATATATTCAAAGTCGTGCGCTGCGTTTTGCCATGGTTGGCAAAAGGAGACTACTTGAACATCACTTCACCTACCAAGTAGTAGACTCAAGAGACCACAACATGCTGCTCCATCAAGCTCCCCATTGTCATGATCGACCCAATGTTGCAATAGTTCCTGTAGCACTTAATCAAATTTTTTCTAACATGCCTTGGAAAGGGGCTATTTGCCGCATGAGTGGCAGCACTAAATGATGCTTATCTCATTTGTCATTTTCTTTACTCATATTTTGGTATTCATTGTACCTATTTACCTGGAAACTTTAGAATAAAATGGAATGATTCGTTGTTTGTGATTTTGCATCCAAAATTAGTGCAATTCACGCATTGGTGGAACCATATAAACCTCATCAACATACCACATAATTAATAGTCATGGTGAGCTTGGTATTGCTTTGACAAATGGCACATGATCATCTCAAAATGCAGCGTGGTCACTTTGTACTTGTTGTAGCAATCGCTATGACCATGCTAGTTTCTCTTGGCTAATTACTTCCTCAAAAATACAGAACGAAATTATTTTGGTTTTGTTTGATTATTTGAGTGCCATGAAACTTGTATTGCTTTGGAATCTTTACAATATTGAAGCCAAATAATCAAGACAAACCGAGTGCTTCCACCTTGCAAATAGAGATGCATTCTTGTTATTGAAGCTTTGGGAGGTGTTTCTTCAAGTGTGTGACTAGAATTAGTCCTATACTACTTCATGATTTAATTGGTGGACTTCTAATATAATTTGCTTGAAGCACATCTTAGCAAATCTCACCGCGTATGGAATACTTCCACCTCTTACCAACTTCAATAAAAATTAATCTTACAAGAACTCGAGTTTCTCCATGAATCTTCTATATGGAGTTAGACCGATCGGGGACCCTACCAATATATGCCTCTATCATTGCAGTTTGGTTTAATTTATCAATTTATTATATACCAAAATTTGTAGAATACTCACCAACTTGGGTAAAAATTAATTTCACAGGAACTTTAGTCTTCTACAGTGTGTCGGAGTTTGGCTCCTACCTCCTATCATATGCCCATGGCTGCAGCCAATTGGTTAACAATGTTCTATTGCTTACACAAAATTTCTTGCCAGGGAAAGAGATCAAATTCGGTTCTTGTGCCGGAAGTCTTCCTTGCTTGGAAGAAAGAGCTTATATAACAAAGATATAAGATGGTTTGTTTGTTACAGCTAATATGGTCCTTTCTTTAATAGAAGCAATTGACCGATACTCTTGGATCAAGTTAACACTGGAGAAGCCATAGGTAACATACCTGCCAAAAGATGTGTATCATAACATTATAGGCGAACATGATTCCGGGATAAGGAAAGGGATTATATTATATAGGGACAGCTCACAACCTATGAATATTAGCTAAGAAGCTATGAATATTTATAAAGATGAGGGATAGAATAAAAAGTGTAGAATTTTGGATCTTCTTAAAGGGTATAATATTTCTCAATGATTGAGTCTAATTGCCCTGGTATAATTGTGGGAAGGGTCTGTTAAAAATACATACGGAGAATGCAATCAGGATGCCCTATCGACCGAGGCACACTAGTATTTCTCGTGTCCGGACATCTGATTCTTTGTTTTGTGTATGAGTGGCTTAGATGCATGGAGAGATTCTGATCTATCTATCCTCAAACAAAAGAGATGCGTGTTATATATATAACAATGCGTTATTGCCTATACTCATACTTCTGACGTGGAGTACTAGATATATATGTGGGTAAGATTGAAAAATTAAACAGGAGAGGTATGATTCACGAATTTGACAGTAGTTACAGCATTCTCTATTTCAGTTTCTAATCTATCCATTTCAATGAATCATGATTAAATTCATCTAAAAATGACGGATGATTTTGGACCTAGACAAGATAAGATATCGAATCACACAAGTTATAGCTTAGATCACACATACCATATTTATTGGAAGTGGTTTAATCCCTAAGAAAATGAAAACCAAGTTTCCACTTTGGACCTACCATGCATGGCAGATTTAAAGATTTTATATCAAGGCTGTAGTAGAAATTTAGTCCCATTAATTGTATATCGGTTTTATTTTAGTACTGAAATATGGGAAGGCGTCACACACTCCTATTCCACTACAAGAATTATAAACCTGGTTTCAGGCATGCAAACAAGCAAAACCTTTTTGCATGCACACGGGCAAAACTTTTCTAAATAGACGGTCATCGGTAATTCTTCGTTAGGTTGGGTTATGAACAGTATTGCCGGCCTCCAATTGGCTCAAATAGCTAAACTCAAAGCCTTCTCGTTTTTTTTTTTCAAAGAAAAAGAAAATAAAAGAACTCTAGGCCATTTTGACCCTGTTCGAGGTGACCCATTTGAGCTGCTTCTCCCCTTGGCCCGAAAGAAAGCATAAATTTAGGATAACTATCACCATATGAGGAGGTGACTGTAGAGAGAATTAAAAGAATGAGGATGGAAATTTCCGATCTCAGAAAAAGGGAAACGTAGGAAGACTTTCTTGTGTTTGTCGTGAGTTCCGGGAACAAAGACAATGTTTGTTGTTTGTTTGTTTGGTACATGGCAGCTAGCCTCTTCGATTCTTGGATACATAGGGTTAATTCACATGTCCTGCCCCTTCAAGATCACTGCACACAAAGCTGGCAAAGCCATGGTAAACTTATGGCACATTAACAAAGCCATCTTGATCGCATGGAGAGCCGTTTTGGTTTTATTAGCCTAGGAAACAACGGGTCTGTAACAAAATATAAAATATATAAATAAATCTATCTCATCTTATTAGCTTAAACTTTTAGAATGAGGTACATTTATTTATATATTTCATATTTTCTTACATACCCGAAGATCAAAAGAAAGGTGACGACGTATAATGAGAGATTGGATGACTACGATGCACTGAATGCATAATGTAAAAATTACCACTTGTCCTAAAAGCTTAAGCTGATAGGATGAGATAGATTTATTTATATATTTTATAGTTTCTTATAGACCCAAATAAGTATTTATTAATATAAATTAAGAGTCATTAATTAATACTATTAATACAATTATACATAATTATATATTACATTATCTAGACGAGCATAATGTGCCTAAAACTGAAACTATGATGAGGAAGCTCCAACTCGGCTCTCTCAATGAATAGCTGTTTGCCCAAAGAGAGATTGGGTTTGAATCCAATGAGGTGCTCTATGAAATTAGAGTTTTGCTTCTTTTTTTTTTTTCTTGCCTTGGAGAAATCCAAAACGAGGGGGTAATGATCCCAATTCATTTCCATGGTGGACCTAGGAAATAGAATTTAAGGTCCGATTGAGTTTGGACGTAATCACTCATTCTACCTAGACTTTTTCTATGTATCGAGATTCATCTAACATAACCTAAGGCCAATCTACGTGATTTAGACCTATTTTAGGTCCAAAGTTGTTTATTTCTAAAAACTAATCGGTCATCCACCAACTATGGTTTTATAATAAAAGAAATATTAACCTGAAAATAACAGCATTAAGTTTTCTCTTAAAATAATATCAACAAGATTCATTCCGATAGAACTGAAGGGATTTTCATAAACACTTCTACTGGGAAAGAAATATTGGGCTACGCTCGTTATGAATATGAAAGTGATATGTCTTATTGTTGCTGATCTAATTAGGCTGACCAATGAAAGCCCACCATGTGGCCTCTACTAGAGGCACCATAAATGTAGTTAAAGTCATCCAATGGATGACCGTTAGTGCTCGACCTACGAACACACATCCCACCTACGAATATTATTCACCGAACAGTTAAGGTGCACGTCCCTCTTCTCGCTAATCGATATCGATCCTCATCTTATATGAGCTATATTTAGAAGAACTCTTAAGTATATTTACACTGCTATACTTGGTTTCATAATTCTTTCAAATCTCCACTATTTCCAAAAATTTGGTCCTAGGCAACCGACAATCTTCTGTTGGATAAAGTTTGACAACTTTTTTTGCTCATCTTATTCTCTTTTACAGCTCCACCTTACCATTTCAAGCTCGGTCCAACCTTGCAGATCAGACCTGTAACCTTGCTAATCAAGCAAGCATTAATCTTAAAGTGCAGCTAAATCTGATCAGACCTACGTTTATAATATAATTTCTTAAGTTGAATTAGCCAGATTTTATTGAACTGGATGCGCAGTTAGTTGATACGGATCAACTAACTATAGGCCATCTTATCCACTATAGGCCTGTCTTTGTGCCAAGCACGTGAATGGGGCCACTAAATCATGTGCTCTTTTTTCCCTAAAGAGCTGCTTGTGATTGGAAGTATGTACGTGGATCCAGCCTTGGACATGGGCCCGAAATTTAGACTGCAGGGCGCAACTAATCAAGCCCAAGTAGTTTTGCAAGTCCATAGAATCATCAAAAATGCTTAATAACGCATGCTGATACGGTGTATTCTTGATGTTACATTTTAATTGGCACCGCAAAGTGTGTCATTTACATATCATCCTTGAGGGAGTTGCATTAACAGTTGTGAGGCAGCTACCTAGCTCTTTACCTTCACAAATCTGTACTCATCCTTTAAAGATAGGGTTGTTGGAGTACGAAGATAACTCAATATATTTTTTAAGTGACGCATGCCTATAGAAAGGCTAACAGTGCCGTCAATTATATGATGATATATGCAGCTGATCATAATGGATCTACTGTATGGATAGCTGTGACAAATATTTCTTTTGAATTTTTAGACATTTTATTTTTTTTATTTCCTATATATGTATTTATTTTGGATTGGTTTAATAAATCTAGTTTACCAAAAATAAAAAGTTTGTTTTTTATCATCTGGATGTCTGCTATGAGCTTGGAGCTCAAAGTAGACAATTATCATAAGAACGGCACCTGGCCTAGTATAGGGCAATTAAGGTCACAATTCTTTATGTGTGTTTGCTCGGAATCTCCTTTGCACATATTGTAGAAGGATGTAGAAGTTCAATCCCGATAGATCGCGATGTGGCTTGGATTTATTACTTGTCACCATTATTGACCAGACCGGCTATCCAATAACAATATGCCATGTATCCCTAAATAAAGTGCACTAACAATAGTTAAAGCCCATTAAGAAGTGTGATTATAGCCCCTCACACTTATGAGGAACGTTTGAGAGTTTGTCCTCTCCACTCTTTTCGGGCAATGGCTCCTGCTGTGGTTGAAATCTGGCCTGAGGGTGACCACCCGGAAGAAGTCGAGGAGACATCGACCGGAACGGAGAAAAAGGACCACCTCCTGCGCTCCGGAATGTCTACACATAGCCTTGGCTAGGGAAAGCCCTTCGATGGCTAAGTTAGCTGGGCTTTTAGAGAGGTTTCTGAGTGGGATGGGGGGGAATGGACCATCCCACAAAATACAATTAAAGCACCTGAATCCGACGGCAGGTGTAATCTCGACAAGCATGACCTCGACAAGCACGACCTCGACAGGCATGACCTCGGCATGCATGGTCTCGGATGAGCAAAGCTCAATTGACCTCAAGCCGACCCCGACTCTACCAACAATCAAGTCGGTCCGCCTAAGGAAAGGACCACCAAATTCTCCATATCTGGAATCAAATTCTGCAATCTCCGCCACAACTGCTGTCAATATTTGAATCCGTGCAATCTCAACCGATCGCCAGCTAGCCCGAAATCTCGAGCCATTTAAGGTAATTTATTTAAACCAAGATTTGCGTAATCACGTCTGATTACGTATAACTGCTACACCCCCTCCTATAAAAAAGGGGGGGACTCTAGGGAGAGGATCTTCTCCCCTCGCCAGCTCTCCATTAAATATATTTTCAAAGTCTCTCTTTGATTTAAGCATCGAAGGGCCTTCGTCGGATCCCCCGGCCAAAGATTTTTTGCAGGTCCGCCGGAGACAGCCGTCCGCCATCGCACTGCAGCAGAAGCTCCTCCTCCTCGGTTCGCAGTCACCCCCGGGACTATTTTCCAGCAACAGCTTGGATGACCTCTTGTAGCTTAAAATAGCTTCTAATGGCTTAGTAAAGGGCTTTTCCCACCATTCTTTTTATAGGATGAAGTTTTCGGTCGTTACCTAAACTTTCGAGTCGATTCGCACTTTCTTTTGATCTGGCAGGATGTACTCACACTAGAGCTATATGAATTGCTGTTTTCAAAGAAGAAGAAGAAGAAGAAGGGAGGAGGTAATTCGCCCTCCCACTTGAAACCCACTTCGCTTCCCTTGCAGCGGCGGTCGGGAGCAGCGGGTCCTGGATGGGGTAGAAGGCCGCTGCCCGGGAGGGCTGGAGCTTTCGCTGCCTTTTCCTGCGGCCTCCTCCCCGGCAGCGTCCCAGGCGTGTGCGGACGTGGAGGTCTATGGGGCAGTCGACAGGCGCTGGATATTGTTTTTAACATACACTCTGCATGTTGGACGCACGTTGGCTACGGCGTTCTCTTTCTGAGGCCTCCTTTTCTTCAAATCCTGCAAACTTCTGATTGCTTTGGCACCATTTGATAGTGGACAGGCACGTGCCTACTCAAATATTAATCTCACTCTCTTCTAAGTTTTCGCTAAAAAATAAATCCCTCTCCAAGTTTGTTCTTGAGGGGGGAAAAGAAAAAGAAGAAGAAAAAACACTCTCTCAAGCGCGCCAAAGAGTCTCGGCTTGGTATTGCCAGCCTGCTCACAGTTAATGCATATGTCAAAACTCCAGATTCTCGAGATCAAATAGCCGAATGAGCTTAATAAATTCTCTACGTTTCTCCTATACACCAGAAGAATCATGAACTCGCCCTCCGCTGTAGCCTAAGCCGATAAATAGTTGGATCTAGTTTAAAACAATGCGCATGAATACTCTCTCGGGAGTTGGGCCACACGCACACGTTGGAACAACGCATGGCCATTTTTGTCGAATAAACGAAAGAGGAAGCCTTTACATCGCATATGTCCATGCCAACAGGCCGACCGTGTGGCTGGTTGCACCCTCGCATGCACTTCAAAGAACGTGGAGCTGGCATCCAGTCCATGCCAACCAACCCTCATCATCTACAGCCTCCTTGAAAAAAGAAGGCCCGGGAATTCATTAGAAAAGGGATGCTAGGTCCCAAAGGGATTTGTTACAGCATCACATGAGAGGGAAACCGAGGAGCCGAGCAGCAGAGCGAGGAACCACAGTAAATGGAATGGTACTGTAGACTGTAGAAATATTTATGATACAAGATGGGACGCTACATTTGTCAGATAGTGGGTGATAAATTTCTGGTACGGTGTGACAGAGAATTAGATCTCTCTCAGAGTAGCTGTTGGGAAACAGTTCTAAAAAGTTTTACAAACTACACTTTACACAGGGGACAGATTAACACTTTCGGGTTCTTTCAGGAAGAGTAACCGGACCTACAGTTAGTTTGTGGAGCTATCGGTGTCTGAATGGTCTGTGGAGGTATCAGTCTCTGAATGCCCTGCACATTATGCCGCTCGCCGTCTCGAGACTAATCTTAAACAAATATGAAGTGTTTTTCTTAAGAGAGAGCTAAAATAGGTGTAGCTGTTTCAATCATATGGATTCATGCTCTTTCTATCAAGAGAGAAACCATCATTGAAAATTCCTGAAATAACACTTTCACCCTGGAATTCCACAGTTTCCTCTTCATTTACCCGCGTTTCCATCATAAGATCCTGTTTAATCACCATAAGTTTAGTTTCCTCTTCATTTACCCTGGAATAAAGCATTGATATAATATAGGATTTAGACACATAATAGGTGCAGCAAAATCACACAACCAATTATCAAGCAGACCATAAAACTCATTCAATCAACCAAATAATGCAACTGTGTTGGCCTGTACCGAAATCATCAAATCACTGCTCTTGATGATAAAACAACTCTCTCTCCATCCAAAGAAACCACAAATTCCATGTCTCCATCTTAAAAAATACAGAGATATCAATCCTTTTAACAAGAGTTTTTAAGTATTCTATTTTCCCCCAAAACCTGCCAGCGAACAATCACTATCCCAAAATTGTCGCTCACATTATCACAATCCTTCTACCTAACTTTCCAATTACGCATCTCGCCATCTCCTAACAGACACCAGATTTTGGAACCCAATAAGCAAAGCTTCTCTACTTAAATTTTTTTGATCTTTACTATTTTCTAGTCAATCAACCCCTCTATCAGTTTCTGTGGAGTATTTCTCCAAAAGAGTTCTGCTGGTGCATTTCTTTTAATTATTAATTTCATATCCGTAAATTTTAGGTTGGTTCTCATGCCAAGTGCTTAGCACTTGATAAAGTAATCCATTATTGTCATCATTTTAGTCTGCTTTCTAGCACAGTTGTCCACGATAAATTATGGAGGAATTGTACGTTGTTTCTTCGACAAAGTTTAGATGACAAATGTGAACTTTATGGGGACTCAATCTATCCACTGTACTATAATATATTCAATTACATTTGCTAGCATCATGTTTAAAATTCCATAATTTTACTACGAATGTTTAAAATTCCATAATTTTATTACATTGCATTTTATCATGTCTGCACAAAACAGAGAGCATGGTCATAATTAATCAACTAACTAAAAACATTTTAAGACTAAATACCGCCTTTCTATTAAAGGAAACCTTCAACATGTCCTTACAATCCTTTGCCTATGACATGAACAGAAATCACATCTAGTGAACTGCTATAACTACATCATATCACCCTTGCCCTCTCCTACGTTAAAAACTTCAACGCCATGTGGGTAAACTAATCTTCACAGAAATATAATAGTTATCACATATCGCTATTGCTAGCAGGCACATAAGTCCAAAAGTCATACACAGACCAGTTCTCATATGTACCAATTTAATAACCACAATTGTTGAAAAATATTGCTCTGGCATTTTGTGCAAACAGGTAAAGAAGTTTTCAAACCATTGAGTGCTTTTGGTGCTACACATACATATAAAAGCAATTACCTGAATAAAACTCCAGGAAACTAAACCTGCTTTTTCATCCCTGAGAATATGGAAAATACAATCTTAATTCGTCTCTCTTAAAGATCAAACGAGTATATACAAGAAAAAATACAGAGAATTCAATCACAAATTAACAGAAATCATTGTTTGAAATTTTCCAAGAGGTTTAAGCTCTTTAGATGAAACAACTTCGATAATCAAACCCCTACAAGCTTGAGCTCGACATCCCTACCGTAAATTTCCAAAAGGGAGCTCAAGAGATGTAATATAAGGGAGAAGCAAAACTGAGTTTGTGCGAATAGAAATATTGCACATACCAATGTGTTGTAACCGCCATAAACAACAACTCTATATTTTACTGTAAGCATTCGCATATAAAACACATACAAGCAGCAACAATATCTTAAATAAATAAATAAAAATAATAAATAAAGCAGATAGCTGAACTGCACCAGTAAAGACCCATTAAAAGATATTCAGTGTTCAGAACATGAAATATTGAAACGAATTGGGTTCTTTATTTGCTTAGTCGAAGCTACACAATTCTCAACTAATGTAGAAGCATTAAAAAGGAAAAAGGAAAAGGAGAAAGAAAGCAATTCTTGCGAATAACCCAACAAAAAAATGATAAAGAAGCTGGAAGTGTGATTACGACCTTGCGAGTTTTTGTAATCGGTTACCGATCACCACCACTGATGAACAAGAACGCCGCTCTTCCTGAGCGAAGTGAACAGCCTCAGGCACTCTCCGTAGGTGTTCCTGTACTTGGGCGTCCTCTCCCCAGGGCAGCACCTCTGCCACCGGTTATAGTGGCACTCCAGAAAGAGCTCATCTATCAAAGAGATGACCCCGGTCTCGAACAGCCTCGGCACCAGATCGAACTCTGTCCCCTCCACGTCCATCTTCATGACCACAAAATCCTTATCCGATACCGTCCTCTTCAACCACTCAGCAAAATCAAATCCATGAATCGTATGCAGCTCCCCGGACGACACACCTTCGGAGGGCCCACGGACCGGCCTAATCCGACCCATTCCACGGCCACCTTTCTCTTTCTCGGCATCATGCTGCTCCGGGTCATGATTGATCTCGAACGTCAGGGTCTCGTTACGCACCCACGCAGCGAAGGGCAGCAACTTGACATTCTTCTTGGCCGCATACTCGTCATGGAACGCCCGGTCGGCCTCGATGGCATAGATATCGAAGGTGTGGTTCTGCTTGGGGTACTGCTTCCTGAACCAGCTCCCAATGCTTGAGCCGTAGCTCCGGGAACCGACGTCGACATACACGTACCTCCGCTTGAAGCTTATATCCGCCATAGATGGAAGGTATTTGATGTTTTTGATGTTTCTCTTCAGGGCGATCCATGGCTTCAATGGCTCCTCTTTGATCAGAGGCTCCGCGGATTTTAGAATTTGGAGCTTGTGCTCAGGGATGGAGAATCTGTTCGCGGAATTGCCACCGGAGGAAGGATTGGAATTCTCTCCATTGAAGGAGAGAATCTCACTGTCGAATTTCTTCTGGAATACGATCTCGCGGAGGGCTGAGGACGAATCTGGGCCGTCGATCTCGCGGGAGCGGAGCTTCACGCAGGAGGGGAAGAGATCGGCGAGGGAGTGAAGGCTGTACGCGTCGCCGGCGGAGGTGGTGAGGACGGCCAGAAGCCCTTCGGGCTTCATCTTCCGCTCGATTTCCGCGGCGAGATCCGCCGGCCGCTTGGACCGGTCGAGGCTACGGCCGGCGAAGACGAAGTCGAAGGTGCCGTTGCGGAACGGCAGGTGGAGGAGGTCGCCGCCGGCGACGACCAGCGGCGGGGCCTTCTTCTTGGCGACGCCGACGGCGTCGGGGACGCCGATCTCCTTGAGGGCGAGGACCTCCTGGCCGACGGGGGTGTCCACGCAGAGGGACTTGGCCGTCTGGGAGAGGAAGCCCTCCACAAGGAGGTCCTGGAAGATAGCGGAGTAGTAGTCCACAGCCTTGCGCCACTCCCGGGTGGTCCAGAGGGCGGGCGTGGTGGCGGCGGAGCCGGCGGCGACGCGGACGAAGGCGGCGGTGCCGGCGGAGACAGAAGCACCGGCGCCGGCGATGCTGAGGCCGTCGCCGGGGAAAGAGAAAATGCAGAAGTCGCCGGATTTGCAGGGCCCACCGTACACGGTGACGACGTAGACGAAGCGGAGGAGGAGGACGAAGACGCCGAAGAGCAGCACGCGCACCACGATGTTCTTCACGGAGCTGGATCTCGCCCCCGGCTCCATGGCCGGAAAAGAATAGCAAAGAATCAGTGTTAAAAAATAAAAGAATCCAAACCCTAAATCTAGTCCCAGCCGGAAACCTAATCGCGTAGTCGAAGAGGATTTAGCGGGAGCAGAAGCGGGCGGAGGTGTGGTTAGCGCCGACGAGGGAGCGGGGGGGAGGCGAGGAGCGGATAAAGAAGGGTTTCTTGGAAATAAAATGGGAAACCATGGTGTAGTCCGTTGGGTTCTCTAGCCGCTTCTTTCTCTCATGAGATCGTCGCCGGTCCTGGCACTCGCTTTTTTCCTCTCGCGTCGCCGGTCCCTTTTGTGGACGGTTTCCTTACCAATGCGGATTTATAGCATACAACGGCCCAAGAATGCAAGTTCCAACGCGTCCCTGCCCGAAACCGCGTCAGATATCGCCACTGTCTTTCGCGTAAATATCCACAATGCCATCACTTTCGGAGGAGGGCGGGGTTCGCTGGAATTAATCCGGGTCTGACGGTCTGGGCCCCGTTCTATATTCCCAGAGCGGTAGGTCAAAAGGTATTCAAAAAAAAAAATAATTTGGAGGTAACCTGAGGTCCACTACTCTGATGTGATCTGGACCGTCCATTAGGTGATCCACTTATGATGGATGAACCGGATGGTGTTTTCTTTATCCCAGGACCCCGTGATCTTGATTCACGAGGGTTCCAACGGTTGCACGGGAAAAAAAAAAAAAAAGCTGCCGGAACGCCAAAAGCTGGGGAGAGGAGGAAGGAACACGAGGAGCAATCCTCTTGAATGGCAATTTAGGTAATTAAACAACAGCGAAGGGTTATTATTCTTAGTAAATTCCCCGGCATTATCGGCGTGGCCGTCCCCGGAGGGAAGCAGCCTCGCTGGCACTGACTCATATCTCCGATGCAGCAGAGAAAGGTCGCATAGATGGGACCCACCACAACCCGGGCGCCCATTGGATTCTTTTGGTGGTGTCTCACCAGGCGATGCAGCAGGCGTTGCAAAAGTTCTGAGAAGGAAGGAAGGAAGGAAGGAAGGCTCCCTGTTCGCTTTCCCAATCCGGGGTCAAAGTGGGACCCGGCCGCTGGAAATGGAAACCGAAGGCGCGCGGGTTTCTGCGGAAAGGCCGCCGACCATACGTGGGCCAAATGCTATAGAGAAGGTTGGGTTATCCACGCTTTCCACCACTTCGTTTTCGTGTTTCTCTCCCGCTTTTGATAATTTCGTTTTGTCACACGCTATTCTCCATTAAATTAAGCAACAAAGTTGTCGAAGCTTCTCATGGCATTACATAGGTCTTAACTCTTTTAAGTTCATGCTAACATTTCTGCTATCATGTTTGATATGTAGATTCCGGTAGCATGAGTTTGAGGGAATTAAGCCTGTCGATCTATTTTTGTCCAAAGACATGCTGGCATCTTCCTAGTAGGCGAGCAGAATGTATGGCTAGGACTCCCAATTAGGGATGGCTATCCTATCCATCCAAAAGTTGAATAGGATTTATTTAACAAAATTCTATCAAATTTGAAAAGAATTTGAAATTTAAAATTAAAATTTGTTAGAATTTTAGATGAATTTAGAATTTGACTTTTAGATACTGCTCAAATCCAATTATATAATATATATATATAAGGGCGTGAGAAGAAAGTACAGAATGAATGGCAAAGACTCCGGCTTAGTAGCTTTCCTACCAATACAGAACTTTACGATTTATTTAGCAAAATTTTATAAGGTAGGTTTGGAAAGGAATTAGGATTTTAAATTAAAATTTGTTAGGATTTCAGACAGATTTGGAATTTGACCCTCGAGTACCCTGCTACTCGAATCTAATTATATATAATATATTTTTATAAAATTATATATATATATATATATATATATATATATATATATATATATATATATATATATATATATATATATATATATATATATATATATATATATATATATAAGAGAGAAGTGAGGGGACTTGAAAAAAAAACTTCAAGAACATCTAATCTCTACCATGTATTATTGATTTTAGTTTGATGTATTATTAGTTATATTATTGATTTTTATCTGATACTAGTTATATTCAAGTCAATATGCAAAAGTCTATTTCTTTATCTCCCTCACTCACCATGTCTCATTTTTTATTTTTTTTTGGAATATAGGATCAAGTATCCGACTCGATCAGAATAAAAATTAATCAGATGGGTTCGGAAGCGCAACGGATTTATCATTTTCTAATAGGACACGTTTGTAATTTTTGGATAAATTTTTAAAAGAACTTGGACTGGGTTCAGATGGTAGGATTTTAAACGGGTGATGGATGTGTGGTTTTTTATAGGACGGGTTTGAAATTTTTAGACCAATTTTTAAATGAATTTGAGACGTGTTTGGAAACAAGTAGAGCAAATTTTGGTAATAACCTACTAGTTGCCATTCCTACTCCCAATCCAGTTCAATATTTCCATTGCCATTTGTATAAGTCTATATATACATTTAAAAATCTTGAAAGATTCCTTTCTTAAACCGAATGAGGAGAGAGTTCGCTCGACAGAAACGTATCTATCAAAACATACCTACCTACTCAGGAGAACCGTTCTCACAGCGGTGGCACAAACGAATGTTCCAAAGATTACATTTTATAATTTCTTTTCCATGGAAGCAAGTAACCTTAAAAAATGCCAGTCTTTGACATTGTCAATCAGTCTCAATATTCGTGCTATATGCCGGCAATTCAACCTTGGTAAGTAGGACATACATTGTGATAAGGCCAGCATTCAGTCTCACGTAGATAAATAGATGTTGTGCTTATTTTTTTTGGCAGAAAGAGAGATTTTATTAAGATATTCTACAGAAAATACATCCAGATACATACATTCAAACAGAAATTTTGAAGCATGTAGGAAGCCGGTTCAATAAAAAGAAGCATCCCCAAGCACATTGTAGTATTAACCTATAATAAAATATGCATCATAAACAGGTTTTGCCAGCTCGTGGAAAAAAAGGTTTCCAGAACTCCGAGAGATGGTGGTTTTAAGCATAATGGGTTTGATTCTTGGAGATCTTGAGAAATACTAAAGCTATTTCGACTTCGAAGTAGCATCATCTCTAAACGACTCAATTTCAATCGTTAGCTTGATTTCATAACAATAGCATTTCACAGGAACTTATTATTTGGAGGTCTCACCAATATCAAATTTTTTAGCACTTTCAGCTTTTTAAATTTTTCTATTAGAGCTAGTGAAATTTAAAATAAGTATTTAGGAAGACATCAAGGCTATTAATTTGAATGCTTAATCTAGCATGGCGGCTAGAATTAAATGAGACCAAGAAATGCGCCTTGGCGCCTTTGCCATCAGTCTCGATCGAGTGGGCCAAGTAATTGATGTATGGTTGCGGTCCACACCCGGTACGCGCTTCCACCAGGACAGGACATGGATGATATCATAGGAGAGGAAGGTTAAAATCTAGACTATGCCACATAATAAAGGCCATTCAATCGCCTTAGGGAACTTGTGTAGTAGCTGTAGCCTGTATAGGTTTTGTCATGTATGAATTTTGCACTGCGCCTCACATGTCCATCAATGTTTAATCCCTCCAATGGCTTGCATGACTTGGGTAGCAAAAGGATGTCTTAAAAAGTGGGTGGCCTCTTTAATTTGCCAGATTATAGCTCCCGTTCACCCTTCGCACACAATAAAAAGAGTATTGCGACAGGAAGGAGGAATAAGAAAGCAAAAAGGAAAAAAGAGAAAAGAATCAGAAACAAACAAGAGCATACGATATTTATATGATTCGGTTTACTTACGTTCACAAGGAGAAAGAATGCATAAGCTTCGCTTACAAAAAATGGAGATCACAGAGTACAAGACTACCTCATAAACTCTAGCACCCGATATATTGATTTTTAGAATACTCAATTGCACTTTTTTCTTAAGATTACAAAAAATATATATAATAAAATAAATCAATTTAGGCTCGAACTATTATTCCTATAATAATCAAGTTAGACTAAGATATAACTGGTGTCTTAAATCGATGTGGACTTGAACTGGTGCTTAAGTCGACCTTATAGAATTGATGTAGATTTGATTTCCTAGAACTTATAAACTTGAGATATATTCAATAAAAAGTGATAGCGAGCAAGAACACACATACAGAGAGAGAGGTGGGGTATCAATAAAATTGTGTCATTAGTAGCAACAATTATATTACAAGTCTTAAGGCGGAGCTTAATCAATCAGCATTATCATCTTCCTTGATACATGGAATTCTTGACGAGGTCATCTATTACTGTTGAGAATCAGTTTGACCAAGGTGTCGAGCTGGTGATAATGTTGGAGGGCTCGGTGTTCAATTGTTCAAGCTGTGTAGATCAACAACGCATCCGAAATGGTGCTAAAAAATTGAGGTAGTGCTTGGATCTTCGCTCCAATGTCAGGTTAAATCTACAACAACAAAGATGAAAAAGTTTTTCTATTAGAGGATGTCTGATGAAGGCCCCTCCAATGTCTAAATCAGAGAGACTCTTAGGAAACAGCGAAGGTTGAGAGTAGCAAAGCGACAACATGGTGGCATGTGAGATCTCGAGAGTGGCAATCGACCTAGAAGATTCTCCTGAGATCAGATTGTATAAGCGAAGGCTGATGCATATCGCCGGAGCATTTTTGTCATGTGGGTCAGCTGTCTTTGACAAGCCACCGTATGTTCCAAGGATTATGTGCGGTCGTTTCGCACACGCATCACGCTTCGTGCATCTTACGGGCGCTTTTGGAAAATCGTCCGTGAACGTGGCCGAGGTACTGCCAACTGGGGAAGGTTTTGAAATTCAAAGAACTCGCACGCTTTTAGGTTGGCCACATGGTGGGCCTTAATTGATAGGATAGAGCCTTCATGGAAAAGTCTGATTGGCTGGTCTTCCACGTCGGTTGTGGTTGGTTTTAAGATCTATCAATATTCATCCTTTATTCCGCACACCACTGATTTAATTTTCTTCTTCTTATTAGGAAGCTAGAAGGTGGTTTCATGGCACAATAGATAGAATAGCAAAATTCATTTAACCTAAAGAGCCAATAAGAACGATATATTTATGGCGAAGGTTATCAGCCAACTTTGTGATGGCCTGGCGAGAGACTGGGCCCTCTGCAACAAACACAACCGAAGCATGCGAGTGACAAGGGTTGTTTGCCGACTATGGCCTGGGTTGCCCCCTTCTTTGCCTTTTGCATTAATGAGAAATGGGATTAGGAAACAAATGGGACCCTCTAAAACTGCAACCCATGAGATGAGAAATGGGATTAGGAAACAAATGGGACCCTCTAAAACTGCACCCCATGAGCTCACCACTGTCCTTCTATGCATGCGATTTAGTTGTCAAGGGGTCGATGTTTTCAATTAATGGACGCACCGCTGATAGACTCAAACTCTGATAGAAATAAGTTATAAATTTAGTCTTACTGTCAATAATAATGCTATCAGCAAAAAAAAAAAAAAAGAAAAAAAAAGAGAGAAAGAAAGTTGATAAATAGAGTAAGAGTTGGGATTTATTCTAGTCGTCATGCTCCTTCGTACGGCAACATAATTTATCTGTTCCAGTTTCTGATGACGCACCTCTTGTTAGCAATATATCAGCTAAATAAATAAATAAATCTAATACTTATAATTAATAGACAATTTTAAATAAAATAATATATATATATATATATATTATTTAGGATCAAAATAAATCTATTTTATCACAAAAAATTTTTTTCTAGCACAAAATAAATCTATTAATTTAATAAATTCAAATCATAAAATTGCAAACCCTACGGATCTACTAATATTAAATTTAAAATAAAAGTTAGAGGAAATAGCCTGATTGAAGGCCGGTCGAAGCGCGTAGACACTGTCCCAAAAAAGTGTTTGCCCCACGTACAGGTCTTCCGGCAGTCCTCCTCAAAGATACGACAACTTTAAACTTCTTCGGTACGTTTCGAAAGAAGCCAAATCGAATCCGATCAAACTTGCAGATCCAGAAAAGAATAAAAAAATGATAAAATAAATAGAATAGAATTGTAAAAATAAAAATCAGAAGTGGCTAAGAGGAAGAACTTAGGTATTTTTTTGATTTTTTTGTATCCCAAATAGGATAAAATTGAGGAGTATATATAGGGGTATTGGTCAGGGGCTTTTTGGTCATTTTTGCGGACGCGTCCGTCGTAATTATGCGAAGGAAAACCGCAGGGAGCGCCAGCTGGCTATTGCGCATGTGGCCCGAGAATGGCCGTGTGCGCATTTAATTTTTCCAACAATCCCCCATAAAAATTAATTATTTTAAATAATTTTAAAATCAAAATAAAATGCTGGATACCTTATATTATATAATGGGTGTAGGTACCTTTCGTTTTGAACCTTCACTTAGTGACAATTGATTACATCTGTGGAGCCAAGATAGTCTTAACCTTAAACTTCAGTCTATGGCTCAGATTAAATCAACAGCATACCTAATATAGTCCGATCAGGGTTCTAAGCGGGTTGCGCTAATTTGGCAATGAGCAGGTATCTTTCATGTGCTTTTTAGGAAATCGCCCAATTTTCATAATCGCGCCCTTACGACTGCACATGTAGGTGAGTCCTAATAAGTAAACTAGCAATGAAGCTCCTGCCTCTTAGGTCTCGGACTCATTAAGAGTTATACAAATAAACTCATCTTACCGCTTGCTTTTATGAGCACTAGCGCCATAGGGACGAGGAAAACATAAAACAATGCTCCTCTTAGACACACTCTGATTTATTTCTACCCATTTAATCTTTTATGGGCTAAGCCCCATCTCCCTCGACGACTATAGAACTACTGTTCTAGACAAACCTTTTGTAAGTTGATCAGTCAAATTATTTTTTGATTTTACAAAATTTAAAGCAATAAAGTTATTTTTCAATTTATATCTTAATGATTTATGACGCACTTTAAGTGCCTGTTCATTTTTAAATTGACATTTTCTTGGTTGCACTTATCTATTGCAAGTTTACAATCACAATATAAGGAAACATGTGGTAAAGGTGACTCATCTACGGGAAGGTCTATAAGTAGATCTTTAAGCCACTCAGCCTCTGTGCTAGTGATGTCTCAAGCTATCAGTTCAGACTCCATGGTACTCATAGATATCAAGATTTGTTTGGTAGATTTCCAAGACACAGCAGCACTTCCTAGAAGAAAGACATATCTTGTGGTGGATTTGATATCTAAGGTATCGCTGATCCAGTTGGCATCACTATAGCCTTCCAGAACAGTAGGAAACCCACTAAAGTACAAACTATAGGACCTAGTACCCTTAAGATACTTAAGGATCCTCTTTAATACTGTCCAGTGATCTTTATTTGGATTAGTAGTATATCTATTAAGTCTATTTACAACATATGCTATGTCTGGCCTGGTGTAGTTTGCTAGGAATCCTAGTGAGCCTATGATTTGAGCATATAGGCTTTGAAGGATAGGAGTTCCTAAATTCTTCTTAAGGTGTGTAGAGGGATCAAAGGGAGTAGAAACAGACTGAAAATCGGTATAATTAAATTTATTGAGAATCTTGTCAACAAAATGACTTTGGGATAACTTAATACTATTCACACTTCTAATTATTTTGGTATTTAAAATTGAATCAGCTTGTCTCAAGTCTTTCATATCAAACTTATGACTTAAGGATTGCTTTACTTCATCAACTATTTGAAGATCTGTCCCAAAGATCAGTATGTCATCTACATAGAGGCACAAGATCACAAATTTATTTCTAACTCTCTTATGGTATATACATTTGTCTGTACCATTGATTTCAAATCCAAATGTCACTATGGTTTCATCAAATTTCAAGTGTCATTGCTTGGGTGCTTGTTTAAGATCATAGAGAGATCTGATTAATCTACAAACTTTATTTTCTTGGTCTGGGATTATAAATCCCTCTCGCTGGTCCATATAAATTTCTTCATTTAAGTCTTCATTTAGAAAAGCTGTTTTCACATCAATCTGATGAATCACTAATTTATGGATAGAGGTTAATGCTATCAGGACCCTAATAGTAGTAATCTTAGCTACAAGTGCATAAACATCAAAGAAATTTACCCCAGGTCTCTGTGTAAAACCTTTGGCAACCAATCTAGCTTTAAATTTATCTACAGAGCCATCAGGCCTAAGTTTTTTCTTAAAAATCCATTTGTACCTTATAGTTTTACGGCCAGAAGGAAGATCAGTCAGTTCCCAAGTATGATTTTGGATAATTGACTGCATCTCATTGTCCATAGTTTCTCTCCAAAAGAGTGAATCTAAGGATTTCATTGCATCCTCAGAAGTAGTTGGAGAGTCCTCTATAAGAAAGATATAGAAGTCATCTCCAAAAGTTTTTTCTACCGTGGATCTCTTACTCTTCCTAGATTCTGCTTCTACTTCTATTTCTCTTGTCCTTATTCTACTAGAGCTACTAGCTATACCACTATCTACCCTAGTCCCTAAGTAGAAGGTGTCTTCAAAATATGTTGCATTTCTGGCTTCTATAATAGTGTTGTTACTAACATAATTTTTTTCTGAATTAATCACCAAAAAACTATTGACATTACTATTGGCTGCATATCCTATGAATATGGCATCCACTATTTTGGGCCCTATTTTTTTTCTCTTAAAATCATATATTTTCACTTTTGCTAAGCACCCCAACACTTTTAAATAACTAAGATTAGGTTTTCTATGTTTCTAAACTTCATATGGGGTTAGATCATTATTTTTGGAGGGAATCCTATTGAGGATATAATAGGCTGAAACTAGAGTTTTTTCTATAAATTCTCTGGTACTTCTGACCTTATGTTGCTCTTCAATTCTAAACGAGTTCAAAATTTGGGTTAGGGTGAGACCTCCTTGGGTATGGCATAGAGTCTTAACAAAATCAGACCAGAAATTGAATAGTTTGTCTATCAGACAAACTACTTGGAATGATTCATCCAAATTGGTTCCATTAGCCCTAAGCTGGTAGATCAGGATTTCAAAATCATGGATTTTGTCATTCATAGGCTTTAAGTCCACCATCCTAAAGTTATTGAAGTCGGAGACCTTGAACCTCTTTACCCCAGCATCATCAAGACCATATTTGCTGTCTAGGGTGTCTCAGAGTTTTTTTGGCACTTTTGGTTGTGTAATAAATACCATACAGCCTTTCAGAGAGAGCACCTAGGATTATCTAGACGCAATGATAGTATATCTCATTAGGTGTCCTAGAGGGTGTGCTGGTGGAGGCAGAAAGTTCAGTTTGGGGGGTTTGGGTTTTGGCGAGTAGCAGGTCGTGAAGTAGTTGAGTTGGACCTGTTATCAACTTCAGTAGTGCTCTCACTTATGGCTGAGATCAATCCTAATATGGCGAGCTAGAACCGCATTTGGTTCTGCCACCTTCTAAAGTTATGATCATCAAATTTTTTAGGTTTCGCATTAAAGTAGTCACTAGTATTTGAGGTCATAGGTTCAAGGTTATAGAGAAGGGACAAAAATCTGAATGAAGGCAAAAAGTTTATATCAAAAGATTTTACTAAAATTTGTATTGAATTTTGAATGTCTAGTTGATATATCCAAAAAAATAATAGCTAAATCAGCTCTAGATCGGTGGTGGAGTACTAGGCTCACTTAAGTACCAGTCTTTCTTAGACACGTATGCCTTTTTGACAAACTTTTTTTTGACACTATTAGTTAGTGGATATAATCACTACAAATTATATAAATCAAATTTTTACAAAAGCCTAAGTGTAAACTTAAATTTGTTATTATGGGTTAATCAACTTTTAAATTTTTTGTTTGAATTTTCTGAATTAGTAATAATTAAT